>NC_050573.1:34475913-34591660 GCF_011100635.1 Trichosurus vulpecula | reverse complement strand
CAATCCCAAGTCTTATGTCTTTGAAGGGGAGGCCCACCCAGGGTAGTACTATAAGTCTGATGGGCTGCATTGTTGTTGTTGAGGGCCATGACATCAGGAGGGTGATGCCATGACATGCAAGTGAATTGGATTTAAGTGAAGGAGGGCTGTGCAAAGTCACCTCTGGAGCCATCTGGGTCCAGTGGAAAGACATAGATCAGAATGACTGGAGATGGCCCAGGATGCATTGGGCGACCTTGACCTTGTTAAGCTAAGACCTTTGACAGGTGGCAGTTTGACTGAGGCAATACCCATTCAGTGATTAAGGCTTAATAAAATGAGGCAAAAAATGGTCTCTTTAACCTAGTAAAAAATAAATCAATCTGGGTGGGGAAGACCCTGTGGTTTCTGATCAAAACAGAAATTATTGCTACTTACAGAATAATTACAGAGAAATTGCTATTTACATTCACCCTGAGCCAACCAGGGCCTAAGCGATGACCAAGTGGGACTTGGCCTGGGCACTATTGTTGGCCGATGAGATCCAGAGTGTTGTGGGTTTAAGGCATGGTCCTTAAGAAAAAAATCTAGCTGGTAAACCCCAAGATATCCAGGGCTATTAACAACTTCTGTGAGTTGAAGTAGGAGCTGCCCTTCTAGGGAAACTGTCTGGAATTGCCCAATTGGGGCAACACAACTCTTTCTTTCTTTCTTTTTTTCTTTCTTTCTTTCTTTCTTTCTTTCTTTCTTTCTTTCTTTCTTTCTTTCTTTCTTCCTGCCTGCCTGCCTGACTTGCCCTGCCTTTCTTTTCCCTTCTCTCTGTCCATACAGGGTATCATACCCTTACCTGTGGGTGCTCTGCCCAAAGGAATGTAAATTTTGGTGGATGGCATAGGTTCCTGGGGGAGGCAGAGGCTCACCAGACAAAGAAAGGGAGTTGTCTATTTTAACTATCCAGAAGCTTGACTATGAGTCTTTTGTGTGTTTTTCCTTTTCTTTTTTTTAAATAATATTTCTCTCCAGTTACAAATTTGAACATTCATCTAAAATTTTTTTTGAGTTCCAAATTTTCTCTCTCCCTTCCTCACCTCCTCCCTCCCTGAGACAGTAAGCAATTTGTTATGGGTTATACATGTTCAGTCATGCAAAACATATTACCATATTAGCCATATTGTGAAAGAAGACACAGACTCAAAGGAAATAAAACACACAAAAATACAGAAAGTGAAAAATAGTATGCTTCAGGCTGCATCCAGACTCCATCAGTTCTTTCTCTGGAGGTGGATAGTATCATGAGTCTTTTGGAATTCTCTTGGATCATTGTATTGCTAAGAAGAGCTAAGTCATTCACAGCTGATCATCGTATGGCATTGCTGCTACTGGGTACAATGTTCTCCCGGTTCTGCTCAGTTCACTTTGCATCAGTTTCTCTAAGTCTTTCCATGTGTTTTTTCTGAAATCTACCTGCTTATAATTTCTTACAGCACAGTAATATTCCATTACAATCATAGACCACAACTTGTTCAGCCATTCCCCAATTGAAGGGCATATGCTTTTTTCCAACGCTAAATAAAACTCATCTGATATTTGATGCCTTGTTAGCCTGAGTCCTTGCATGGGAAATGAGAAACTTTTTTCATTTTCACATTTTCTTTTTTCTTTTCGGTGGGGAGGGTGGGGTGGAGAGTTAAACCCAAGCTGAATTCTAATGTTCACAGGAAAAACTTATGAACTTGGTTGTGAATCCTTTGCGTATCCACACCCCCCCATCCAAGGTTGAATAAAGCCTATCCCATATTTGATATCTTATTAACCTGAGTGCTTTCTGCATCATACCCTGTCTTGGGGGTATATAGGGTACTGGAAATAGAACAAGGAAAGCCTGGGTTGGAATCCCATTCTCAGGCCCTTACTGTGTGACTCAGGGCCAATCATTTATCCACCTGAAGCTTCATTTTTCTCCTCTGTGAAATGAGGATCATAACAGCAAGGTGTTTGTGGTGAGGCTCAAATGAGATACACAGAAAATAAGGCATTTTGCCAAGCTCTATGTGCTAGAAGCACCTTCCCTAAGGCCTAGAGTTGGAAGGAGCTTCAGAGGTCACCTAGTCCCCTGTGCCTTCTCCCTGGCAGCTTTGCTAATGAGGAAACTGAGGCCCCAGGCAGAAAGTGGCGGTGTGATTTCACAATTCAAACTGATTTGAACAAATGTCTTCTGATTTACAAGTTTGATGGTTAATATCAGGTGCGGGGAAGCTGTGGCCTCGAGGCCACATGTGACCCTCTAGGTCCTTTGACTGAATTGGATTCCCCTGATCTATATGAATGGAAACACGGGTGATTTTTCTCCTCTAACACCAGTTGGTTTCCAAAATTTTCCTTGGAAGATTCATATATCACAGAGAAGTAGTTACTTCTTGGCCAGAAAGCTGGCTCCAACCCCTTCCCACTTATCCCAGCCTCCAAAATACACCCCAGAACAAAGCAAACCAAACTTCCTCCAAGATCTTAGTTGAACATTTCAAGGTTCCAAGGCTTCCTCCAGATGAACACTCTTCACTGACACAATACAACTGCCATTTTAATTTACCAGGGGCAGCTAGGTGGTGAAGTGGATAGAGTGCCGGATCCCAAATTGGGAGGACCTGAGTTCAAATGTAGCCTCAGATTCTTCCTAGATGTGTGACCCTGGGCAAGTCACTTAACCCTGTTTGCCTCAGTTTCCTCATCTGTGAAAATGAGCTGGAGAAGGAAAATGACAAACTACTCCAGTATTTTTGCCAAGAAAACCCCAAATGGGGTCACAAAGAGTTAGATACAACTAATTTGCAAAATTTATTAGTAATAATTCAGAGTTTCTATGTCCAAATTGAGTCATCCATTCAATGAGCATTTAGTAAGCACTTACGTACTGTGATGAGCATTGGGGATACAAAGAAAGATGAAAACACACTTTGCCCTCAAGAAGCTTTCATTCTAATAGGGGAGACAACATGCCAACAACTGAATTGAAGTTTTTGAATTCTATTTCTGGCTTGACCTCTACTTCAGTGGGTCAAGTAAACAGACACACATTCAGAGGAGGTGGAGGGTAATATCTCACAGGCCATTTTGTGATGGGCTCCTCCAAACATCACCAGAATGGTCCTCAGACAGCCAATGTGAAGCCATCATGGCCTGTGCTCTGGATAGCGGAGCTTTGCTCTGTTTGGTCCCAAGAGCTGATGGGTAGAATTTGTAGAGAGGAAGATTTGGGCTCAGGAAGAATGTGGGTCTTTTTGGTTTTTATGTTTTTTTAAATTTGTTTGTTTTTCTAATTACAGCTATTCAAGGGGAGAATGGGCTGGTGTGGGGGAGGTAATAGGTTCTCCAGAATCACAGAATTTCAGAGTTCGAATAAACCTTAGATGTCATGCGTTCATAGGATCATAGAACCTTAGGGATCATAGAAATCATAGGAATCAAAAAACCTAAACCCAAGATGAAATTGAACCCCAAGGAAGGGAGGGTCATTTGTCCACATTCACATAGTAAGTATCCCAGGCAGGGTCTGATCTGAAGCAGCTGGGTGGTGCAGTAGATGGAGCATTGGTTCTGGAGTCAGGCAGACCTGAGTCTGAAACTAGCCTCAGACGCTTGCTAGCTGTGAGATCCTAGGCAAGATTGTTTGCCTCAGTTTCCTCATCTGTAAAATTGAGATTGTAATAGTAATCTGTATCTCAGAGTCAAATGAGATAATATTTGTAAAGCACTTAGCCCAGTGCCTAGTAGGTACTTAATAAATGCTTGTTTCCTTCCCTGGCACATGTTAATTATGTAATGCTAGTGGATTAATTGATGTATCTTGTCACAGGTTGACATAGCCTTAGAGAGTCCAAGGTCCCCTCCACACTGGAATTCCAAGGTACCAGATATGAACCTCGTTCATAACAGAAAGGCCAAGAGAAGGCATGAGCATGAAAAACGGAACTAAGCCTTTGTCACAGTGCCACAGATAAAATCTCTCTTAATTATTTGGTCCTTCTGATCAAGCTAAAGCTGAGCTAAGTTTAGGGGAAACAGCAAGGGACAGTGAATCTGGAGTCAAGTATTCTGGGTTCAAATCCTGACTCTGCCATTGTCTCTTTGTGTGACCCTGGCTCAGTCATGTAACTTCTCTGGGATACCTATAAAATGAGGAATGGCCTCTGGTTCTTATGCTACGATCCCGTGAGCTGAAGCATGTGTAAATAAGAGCTAGAAGGAGTCAGGGGCCCTTTCAAAGGCCCTCATCTTTCCCAGCTGTTGGAATACAGCCCCCCTCCCCCAAGTGGTCTTCTTTCATTTGAACCACATGATGGAGATGAAGAATTACAGAGGCAGAGAAAAATTCAAGAGTGATCAGGGACCAGGGAGAGAAGACAAGATTTCAGCTGAGATTTGAAAAGAGATGGAGAATCAGCCAGGCAGAGAGATCCACGGATTTTCTTTCTTTTCTTTTTTTTTAAATTTAATTAATTAAAGAGTCAATGCAAAGTAGGGCAGAATTCTATGGAGGCCACAAGGCTTTGTTTCGGTTTTGTGGGTCATTTTTGTGTGTAGCTAAGCTTCACTAACCCTAAAGAATGGAAATCTCTCCTGTCCACTGCTTTGCCCAGTCTGGTTCCCTTTTTGGCTGAAGGAGACCACTTGGAAGATGGGAAGAGGGAGGGTAATATCTTTGGGGTGTCTCTGCCCAGGCTTCACCAGAGAGAAGCTAGGAACAGAAGAGCAGAGGAGCCAATGTTCCCTCTCATTTAATCAAGGTCGGGCTTCTGTTCATCCTAGAAAGTTCAGCACATTAATTGGACCCCAGTGCAATTATCTTAATTTACATCATTAGGTAAAAATCTATAGCTGTCAGGCTGTGATGCCCAGAAACTGTCTGGGGATTGTCACTGGTGCCATCGCCTCTGTTTCCCTCCTGCTACAACTCCCCTGAAACTCCGAATCGGAGCAGCCCTGGAGAGTGTGGGAGATCCAGGACAGGTGAAACCCTGGGAAATGTGCAGGTGAATGTGGATTGTGAGAACCTGAGCGGGTGAGACTTTGTAGCATTTGCAAGTCTTTATCCTTGAAGCAGCTAGGTGGCGCCACAGTGAATAGAGTCCCGGGCCTAGAGTTAGGAAGACACATCTTCTTGAGTTCAAATCTGAACTCAGACACTTACTAGGTGTGTGACCCTGGGCAAGTCACTTAATCCTGTTTGCCTCGGTTTCCTCATCTGTAAAATGTGCTGGAGAAGGAAATGGCAAACCACTCCAGTATCTCTGTCGAGAAAACCCCAAATGGGGTCACAAAGAGTCAGACAGGACTGAAAAATGATTTAACAGCGACAACAAGACCCATGGGGCAGTCTGAATCCTGACTCTGATGTTTAAACAGGGCAGCTATGTGGTACAGTGGATAGAGTGCAGAACTTGGAGTCAGGAAGATCTGAGTTCGAATCCTACCCCAGATCAATCCTGGGGCAAGTCTGCCTCAGCTTCTTCATGTGTAAAACAGGAATAATTCTCAAGGCTGCTGTGAGAACCAAATGAGATAACATGTGCAAAGTGCTTTGCAAACCTTAAAGGGTTCTAGAAATAGTAATTATTATAATCATCTTTATTTTTATTAATAACAGAGAATCATTTCCTCCCCCTAGGCTTTTGCTTCCTCATCTATCAGATAACGAATAGCTGCCATTAATAACTTTGAAGGATTGCTGTGAGGGACACATGTGTGTAAGGCATTTTGTATGCTCTAAGGAGCAACAGGAATATCGGTAAGCTTTATTTTTATTCCTTAGGATCATGAGAACATACGTGTAGAGCTGGAAGAGATGTTATGGGTCATCGAATCTAATCCATTCATTTTTACAGATGTGGAAACTGAGGCCCACAGAGGTCAAGTGACTTGTCCAAGGTCACACAGGGAGTAAATGGTAGATGAAGGATTCAAACTCAGGTAGCTGACTCAAAACCCAGTCTTCTGGAGAGAAGTGGGTGGAGAGCAAGCCTTGAAATCAGGCAGACGTGTGGTCGTGTCCTGCCTCTGATACACGAGGGCAAGTCACAATTTCTCAGGATTCTAACAACTCTTTAAGACCACAAATTACAGGGAAGTTGTCAATCAGCATTGGTGGAGGGTGTTTCCACGCTGGGAACTTCCAGTACTGATGAAATCATGGGTCCAAGCCCCAAACAGAACAAACAATCTTCATCTCCAAGCACTTAACCACTCCTTGGGCCTCCGTACATCGTGCTATACAATACTCAGAAGGTGGCAAGTATTTTCACCACCATTTTACCAGCTAAAAACTGACCCATTCCACCAGAGGCCAAGCCAGTAATAGACTTCAAGAACTTCAACTTGAACCACTGCTCTGATGCTCATGCCTGCATACGTCACTTTTCCTCCATGGCACTCGGTTTCCTCATATGTAAAACGAGGAAATCGGACTTACGGGCATCTGGGGAATCTTTCGGCTCCTCTCCCATAATCCTCTGAGTCTATGATCTTCCTCTTTTATTTATAATAGTCTCCTTCGGTCCTGACTTGACCACCGCCTAGCTGTGTGACCTTGGCCAGGTCACTTCCCAGTCCAAGGGAGCTTCAGTTTTCCAGTGAGTAAAGTGAGGACTGTGATCTGTAAGGTCTCCATCTATGGTCTTGTCTCAGCCGGTGAAGCGCTGGAGAAGGGAGGACTTGGCTCTGTTTTTAGGAGCCCATCCTTTCTTTGCTCCTTTCGGCGGGTGTGGAGGCTCACGGATATCTCGCTGGGCTTTAGTGTACGGTGAGGACGGGGGAGGCGGGACCCTGGATTCTCTCTCTGTCTCCTGTGGGGAGGTGGGTGCTCTGCACGTGATGACAGCGGTCCAGAGGAGGCAGGAGCCCCAAGTGAGGAGGCTTTCCGGGACCGAGAGGGTGAGATGTAACAGTTTCGCTCCTGGGTCCCTGACTGGTTTCCTAATGCTTTTTTGGTGCTTTAGTTTTCCTATATACCATTGACTCATTCGTTCATTCATTCATTCACCCATTCATTCAAGAATTATCTACTAAATGGTCCTGAATCACTACCTGCCTGCTAGACATATCCACCTGGAGGCCCCAGAGGCACCTCAAACTCAACGTGTCCAAACCAACTCATTAGCTCTTCCTGCTGCCAACCCCCACTCCCAACTTCCTTATTTCTGTTGCAGGTGTCACTACAACAACAATGCCAGCTAGCATTTATAGGGTGCTTTGGGCCAGCTAGATGGCCCAGTGCGGTTAGCTGAGCTCAGGGCAGGGAGTCAGGAAGGCCTGAGTTCAAATCCAGCCTCAGACGCTTACTAGCTGTGTGACCTTGGACAAGTCAGTTAACCTCTGTTTTACTAGTAGGTAGCTAGGTGGCTCAGTGGTTAGCTGAGCACTGGGCCGGGAGTCAGGAAGACCCGAGTTCAAATCCAGCCTCACACACTATCTGTGTGGCCCTGGGCAAGTCACTTAACCTCCGCTTGCCTTAATCCGCTGGTGAAGGAAATGGCAAAAACCACTCTGATAATCCTTGCCGAGGAAACTGGACAACACGGTTTACAGGGTCATGACTGAACAACACATGTGGTACTTTATAAATA
Source organism: Trichosurus vulpecula (assembly GCF_011100635.1). Taxonomy (NCBI): domain Eukaryota; kingdom Metazoa; phylum Chordata; class Mammalia; order Diprotodontia; family Phalangeridae; genus Trichosurus; species Trichosurus vulpecula. The sequence goes on along the minus strand of NC_050573.1, from coordinate 34,584,062 downwards.
TTAGCTCATTTTATGCTCATAACAACAACCCTCAGAAGCAAGTACTACCACTGCTGCTGCTAGCTAACATTTACATGGTGCCTACTACGTGCCAGGCACTGTGCTAAGCATTCTATAATTACTATCTCATTAGATCATCACACGCAACTCCAGGAGGTAGGTGCTATGATAGTCCCTATTTTACAGTTGAGGAAACTGAGGCAGACAGGTTAAGCGACTTTTTCAGGATCACCTGGCTAGTTAGAAGGCGGAATTTGAACTGAGTTTTGAAAAACAAAACAAGGGATTTTAAGAATCAAAGATGAGGAGGGAGAACTCTGGGGGCATAGGGAACAACCAGCACAATGGCATGGAGACTGGAGATGGGGGCGTCAAGGGAAGGGCGAGGATTTGAACTCACACCCCGGGACTCCAAAGCCAGAACTCTCTCCCCTGCCTCTTAGGATGTTGCCTGAGAGCCAGAATAGCAAAGTGACTTGCTCACTTTCACTAGCAAAGGTGTCATAAGCTGCTTTTAAAACCAGGGCTTCCTCAGAAGTCTGTGTCTGAGGTAAGTCCTAAGGCATTGCCTGAGGCCCAGAGCTGTTTACTGACTTGTGCATATTTACACAGCTAGTAAACTGAAAAGCTGAGATTCAAACCTAGTTCCTAAGGCTGCAAGAGACCTTACTCTTTCCACTACTCCAAAAGGCTTCCTGGGGAATTGTCTGAGGCACACACAGGTCCCCCGACTCCCACAGGGTCAATTAGCAGGTGAGTTTCAAAGACCCCCTGCTCCAGCTACCAGCCCAGCCCCTTCTCCCCTGTGTCTATAGCTGCCTCTTTGGAAGGTACCCCGGTAATTCCCTACCTACCCCAACCGTAAAGGCGAGCTCTGGAAGCTCAGGGAATGCCAGCTCCCGTCTCTCCTTCTCACTTCAGAAACACGGGCAGTGACTATGATAGCAGTCACTTCTGGGCTTGGATCACACATGTGCTATATGATGGATTGGGAGACATTGACAGGATGGATCAGATACTAAAAACATATGACTGCATATGGAAGGCCATGGTGTGGGATAAAAATCCTGGATGGCTGCAGGCTGCAGATGGCTATGTATAATTCTCCGGTAATTTGTAAGACTATACATCTGCTACGTTGCTCATTTTTCAGTTGTCAGACAGACATAATCCTGAGGATCTTATTTTATGACACAGATTTGCCAAAAGGAATGAGGAGGGGGAGCTAGTGCTTGGAGACAGAGTCGCTGCCAGGAAAACTCAAAAATAATCTGGGGTGGGAGTCCAGTGTGGCAATGAGAATACTGCCCCAAGCCAATCACTCCAAAAAAGATATCAGGGGGCCAAGCACAGGGCCTGCTGGTCAACCTCACCAAGTGTATATGAGAACAAAGTGCCCAAAGAGAATGAATAGGATAAGCAGGTATCTTCAAAAAGATAGGCCATCTCAAGGATGGTACTTTGGAAAGGGCCCTAGCTTTGGAGTCTGAGGGCCAGGGTTCAAATCCTGACTATAGAGTTTATTGTCTATGGGACTTTTGGCAATCATCTTTTTGAGCCTGAGGAGGCTCTGCCAGAGGAGGGGTTTGGACTAGGTGATTTCAAAGGTTTTTTTTTCATTGCTGAATCTTATAACTCATTCTATGATGTGCCACTCCGCTCTAGGAAGCCTTCTCTGATTACTCTATGTAAGGTCACAGAATCATAGAGTTAGAAAACATTCCTCAGAGGCCCTCTAACCCAACCTATACTTGACCATCAATCTGCCCACCCCACCAAGGAGTTTCTGAGTACAATGTAAGGTTGTTAAGAGCTAGGACTATTTAATTTTTCTGTACCTGGTACTTAACATTGTACCTGACATGTATAAATGAAAGAATCAATTAATCAATGAAAAAGCACTTACTAAGGGTTTACTATGTGCCAAGCACTGTGTTAAAGCACTGGGGATACAAATAGAAAAATCTATTGGTGTGCTTTGTAATTGTTTAGTCATGTCTGACTCTCTGTGACCCCATTTGGGTTTTTTTTGGCAAATATACTGAGTGGTTTTGCCGTTTCCTTCTCCGGTTCATTTTACAGATGAAGAAAATGAGGCAAACAGGGTGAAGTGACTTGTCCAGGGTCACACAGCTAGTAAGTGTCTGAGGCCAGATTTGAACTCATAAAGATGAATCTTCCTGACTCCAAGCCCTGTGCTCTATCCAATGCACCATGTAAACAGTTTCTTGGACTCAAGGAGTTCACATTCTAATTAGGTGAGAAAACACAAAGAAAAAAATTGCAATTATAGGGCCAATGGAAAAGCCCCCAAATCCTAAGGTTTCATCACCAGGGGCAGTTGGTAAATCACAGGGGTCCTCTAACTCTGCTGAACTCCTAATTTTATGGACTACTTTTCTACCTCTGCACTAACAGTCTTCTCACATAAGAGACACCTCTAGACTTCTTCTTCCAATTGATGAGTTCCTCCATTAGAGGGGCCAATCAAGCCTGCCAAGCTCACCTCTAACCTGGCTGAGCTCCTGATTCTCCTGATTGTCATAGGTACTTTTGTGCATGGTTACCTTTTTGTATGTTGTCTTCCCCCATTAGAATGTAAGCTCCTTGAAGACAGGCGCTGGCTCTCTTTTTGCTTCTATGTGTATTCCTGATATCTAGCATCTATCTATCTATCTATCTATCTATCTATCTATCTATCTGTCTGTCTATCTATCACCTTTCTATTTCTATCACCTAGATCTATTTATCTATCACCTATCTATCTCTGTATCTATCTATTTCTGTCATCTATCTATCAATCACCTATCTATATATTTCTAAATCTATCTACCTATCTCTCCATCTATCTGTTCCTCCATCTATCTATCCATCTATCTATCTATCCATTCATCCATCTATCAATCTATCTATCTATTCTGACATGAGCGCCTTTTTGTTCTAGGAATGAGTAATCACATCTAGATCTAAGATCTTATGATATCAAATAATGATAATAATTGCTAGCATTGATATAGCACATATTTATCTAGTCTAATCTAATCCTTAGGTCCTGTCGGTAGCTAATATGATAGTGCTAAGGGTCTGCAGGGCACGGAGTCATGTTGAGGTCATGGGCCATGTTCTGATATGCCTAGACCATGCTTCATGCACACCCATGATAAGTGCTTAATACATGCTTCTTGGATTCAATTTCTTTCTTTCTTTCTTTTTTTGGCTTCTACAGGAGACAGTTTCAGGAGAAGAGAGAAGAGTTTGAGCCAAATAAGATGAAAATCGTGAAGGTGATTTGCAGGGGTTTGTGTTCATGAAACAGGCTAGAGGGTGAATGAGAATAGAGAGGAGGAAGAGAAATGTGGAGCACTGTGGGAGAAACTGGATGACAATTTAAACTAACGATGTCTAGGTCCCAATTCTACCTCTGGCTTCCTTGAGAGAAAGCTGAAGGAAGAGCAGGATCAGGGAGGATCCAGGGTACCTAGAAGAATTAAAGAGCTAGGGGCCCAAGGAGAAGGTAAAGAAAAGGAAAAAAAATGGCAAGACAAGCTAAGCAAACACTTAAGCATATTGGTAAAAAAATTGTTGACTTTAATCTTTCTCTTTTTCAAAGAGGACCAATGACATCATAGATGATGACTTGCATGTGCATTGGATTTAAGTGAGGCAGAACTGTGCAAAGTCCTCAGCCTTTAAGAGTCATTGAAGTCCAGTGGCAAAACAAAAGTCAGGATGACTAGTGATGGCCTGGGAGGCAGTGGATGCCCTTGGTGTCTTTGGTGTCTGACCAAGCTCTTCAGCAATAAGAGAAGGGAGTGGTGGGTGGAGCCAAAGGATGATTGATTTTTCACACCCATTCCAGTACAGCAGCTAGATTGTTCAGTGGATAGACTGCTGGATCCAGAGTCAAGAAGACTCGAGTTCAAATCCAGCTTCACACACTTCCTAGCTGTGTGACCCTGCCCAAGTCATTTCATTTGTCTAGATCACTTTCTTCATCTGCAAAGTGGGAATAAGGATGGCATCTACCTGTTAGGATTGTTTTAAGAATCAAATGGGCTATTTGTAAAGCACCTTGCAAACCTTAAAATGCTGTAGAAATAGTAGCAATTATTATTATTGATATCGTAAGATCATAGATCTAAATGTGATTACTTGTTCCTAAAGCAAGAAGGACGCTCATGTGAGACTATCCAGGAACCAAAAGTGGCAATATAATGGAGAATATCTGGGAAGATCAATGGAGGGGGAAATAGAAGTACTTTTGTCGAGTATACCACAGACCACCTTCGCAGAAAGAGGAACTCGACGAAGAATTTGGGAGACAAATCACCAGCCTGTCACAGAGACATGAGATAGTAGTGATGGGGGACTTCATTTTCTCCAGACATCTGCTGGGCGTTCTCATTCTTCCAAAAACAGAACAGCAGATAATGTCTTGATTTGCCTTAGTGATGTTTTTATCCTTCAAAAGTTGTAGGAACCAGTAAGGGGGAGATTCTATACGGAATCTGATTTTTGTGAATACGGAAGAACTAGCTGTTGGGGGTGGAAATGATGGTAATTTGGGAAGAAATGACTACTCCCTCCTACCACTGTGATAGAGAAGATGAAAGCTGGGTGTATTCTGACATGCATCCTAGATTTGGGGCAAACAGATTTCAAAGCATTCAGAGAAAGAATAGAACATGTCCCAGGGATCTAAATTCTGTGGGGAAAAGTCAGCTCGGGAGAGATGGGATATGCTCAAGAATGAATTCTGAAGGCATAATTCCAATGAAGAGGAGAAACAAGAGTTGACTGCACAATGAACTCCTCAACTTACTCGGATTAGAAATGGATGTACTATGATCCAAGACAATTCCAAAGGACTCACGCTGAAAAATGCTATCCACCTTCAGAGAAAGAACTGATGGAGTCTGAATGCAGATTAAAACGATCTATTTTTCACTTTCTTTATTTTTTGTGTTTTTTTGTCTGTATCTTTTTTCACAACGTGACTAATATGGAAATATGTTTTGCTTGATTGCACATATATAACCTATATCAAATTGGTTGCCATCTCAGAGAGGGGGAAGAGAAGGGAGGGAGAGAATTTGGAACTCAAATTTTTTTTTAAAATGAATGTTAAAACTGGATTTCACATGTAATTGGGAAAAATAAAATATATTTTAAAAAAGAATATACTCCTAATAACAACAGCTAACATTTATATAGATTGTACTTTGAGGTTTGCAAAATGCTCTACTACATTTTCTTATTTGATCCTGACAGCAGAAGAAAGAAGCAAGGCCTGGTAATGGAGGAGGAATAGATGAGGATGGTATGGCCAGGAGTGCTAAAGCTCAGAGTAAAGTTGGTGAGGGAAGCTAAGGACATCATGTGGATTTGGAGTTTTTCCCCTATGTTGGGGCCAAAGAAAGGAGAGATGCTCATTGCTTGAGGTGGACAAGGTGATGCTAACCTGACAAATGGAAGAAGACAAAGGAAAATGATATTCACCCAGGAGTAGCAGAGCAAAAGTGGCTAATAGAATTGATACCCAAGATAAGTCAAGGTATAGCAAGAAAGCACCCACTTGCCTTTGGTAAATTCAAGTCCCCTAGCTCAGACAAATGAATTACATCATCCAGAAGTGAAATAAATGGCAGACACAATGGCTAAGCCACTGTCAGTCAACAAGTATTTATTAAGCACCTACTATATGTACTAAAATAGGGCAATTAGGTGTCTCAATGGATAGAGCATTGGACCTGGAGTCAGGATAACCTGAATTCAAATCCAGCCTCAGACACTAGCTGTGATCTTGGGCAAGTCACTTAACTTCATTTGCCTCAGTTTTCTCATCTGTAAAATGAGCTGGAGAAGAAAATGGCGAACCACTCTAGCATCTTAGCCAAAAAAACCCCAAAAGGGGTGATGGAGAGTCAGACGTGACTGAAAAATGCAACAACAAAAACATGTGCTAAATACAAAGAATGGAAAAAAAATCACTGCATCCAATGTGCTCAAGGTCTAATAGTGGAGTTGACATACAACCAACTATGTACATACATGACATGCAGAAAATAACTCGGAGATCATCTCTAAGGGAAGGTACTAACATTAAGGAGCCTGGAAAAGGCTTCTTGTTGAAGATGGAATTTTAGCTCAGCCTCGAAGGAAGCTGTCAGTGACATTTGAAAGACTGTGAAGAATGGGAGGGATAAGACAGAACTGAAAAAGGACAAATTCATGAATTTTTTTAAAAGGAAGAACATAAAGTCTATAAACCATAGGCCAAGGAGTTTGCCTTCAATTCTTGGGGAAATTCTAGAGTAACTCATTGAAGGGACAGTAGATAGAAAAAGCAATTATGCCAAGGAGCATAGCTTCAACCAAGGATGTGCAGGAGCCAACTCTAACTGAAGAGCTGATTGTTAAATTTTGGGTGTGATCATTTATATTTTGAACTTGGAAAACACTACAAATCAAGGCTTGATTTATTGTTTGTTCATTGACTCAAGAAAGTGATGGAGAAAAAAATTAATAATGTGGATTAAATCTAAAAGGGTGCCTTGCAGTATATTTGGAGGGGTTGGGGAGAGGGGAAAGTCATATATTAAACATTTGCCACCACGCCTCTGACTTTAACGCATCCACCCGCCATTTTGCCTCCTGCTGTCCTCCCCTCCCCATCTGGACCAGATGTCCAGAAGCCATGCCTCTCTTCTTGGGGGAGTTCATGCATTCCCCTTTAGAACTTTGCACTAGACCTGAGCTATTTTGGCTGGTGGGTGAATGTGTGCAATGCCCCCTTCCCCACTATATCAAGTTGGCTCCAGGCTATACTTCTCCAGCCCGATTATCTCACACAGACCCTCTCCTCCACCTCCCACTTCCCACCTTTTGCTTTGGCAGCTAGGAATCACATCAAGATCTACCATCCCAGGAAATAGTCCTGCCACTGATTTTAGAAAGGGTGTGGAAATCAATCCCTCTGTCATTTCATCCACCATTCCTGTGATTCCCTAGATAAAAACTCTCTTTCCTAGCTACCACTCCCCTCTATGTTCTATCTCTCCATTGGGAGGTAAACTCCTTGAGGGCAGTCTCTCGTGCTTTTGTGTATTATTTTGTTTATTTGTATCCCTAGCACCTAGCCCAGAATGTAACACATCATAGATGCTTAGTAGTTCTTCTCAGGACTTATTCTAATTAATCAATAAACAATTAATTATTAGGTGTTTACTAGGCATCTAAGGAAAGCTACGTGGTACAGTGGATAGAGCACCGAGCCCAGAGTCAGGAAAATTTATTATCCTGAGTTCAAATCTGGCCTTAAACATTTACTAGCGGTGTGATCCTGGGCAAGTCATTTAACCTTGTTTGCTTCAGTTTCCTCATCTGTGAAATGAGCTGGAGAAGGAAATGGAGAACTACTCCAGTATCTCTGCCAAGAAAATACCAAATAAGGTCATGAAGAGTCAGACAAGACTGAAATAAATGAACAGCAACAACCACTAGGCAGCAGACATTGTGTTAAGCCTGCAAATTCAAATAGAAAACTGTACCTGTCCTCAAAGGAGTTCCTTTCTAATACAGGAGTCGTCATGTAAATTAATAAGCACTTACAAGATAAATACAGAGGAAATCAAGGGTTCTTAGTCTTTTCAGGGGGTCCTGGACCCCTTGGGTAGTCTGGTGAAGCCTATGGGAGCTCTTCTCAGAATCATGTGTTTTAAAAGCATAAAATGCATAGGATTACCAATGGAAGAAAACGAATTATATTGAAATACCTCTATCAACGTTTTTTAAAAGTTCTCAGACCCCAGGTTAAGAAAAGTAGATTGAAGGTAATTTTCAAGGGGAAGGCCCTAGAAGGAGGGGAACCAGAAAAAGTCTTCTACAGAAAGAAAATGGTGCTTGAGCTGAGTCTTTTTTTCAATTAAAGTTTTTTCCCCAATTACATGTAAAAACAATTTTTAACATTAGTAATTTTTTTTAATTTTTGAGTTCTAAATTCTCTTCCTCCTTCGCTCCCATCACCCCTCCCTCTGAGGATAAAACATATTTCCATATTAGTCATGTTGTGAAAGAAAACATGGGCCAAAAAGAAAAAAAATAAAGAAAAATAGAAAAAGTAAAAAAAAAGTATGCTTCACTCTGCATTCAGACTCTTTCAGTTCTTTCTCTGGAGGTGGACAGCATTTTTCATCATAAGTCCTTCGGAATTGTGTTTGATCACTGTATCTCTGAGAATAGCTAAGTCATTCACAGTTCTTCATCATAAAATATTGCTGTTACTGTGTACGATGTTGTTTTGGTTCTGCTCACTTCACTTTGCATCAGTTCATATAAGTCTTCCCAGATTTTTTCTGAAATTATCCTTCTCATCATTTCTTATAGCACAATAGCATTCCATCACAATCAGATACCACAACTTGTAACCATTTCCCCAATTGCGGGGCATCCCCTCAATTCCCAATTCTTTGCCTCCATAAAAAAAAGCTGCTATAAATATTTTTGTACATATAGATCCTTTTCCTTTTGTAAAAAAAAATTTCTTTGGAATACAGATTTAGTAGTGGTATCGCTGGATAAAAGGATATGCATTTCATAGCTGTTTTTGGCATAGTTGCAAATTTTGAGCTGAGTCTTGAGGGAAGCCAAGGAAGCAAAATGGACAGTAATGCAATCAGTTTAGATTCGACTGAACAAATGAACAATAACAAAATGTGCCAGGACTGTGCTAAGTGCTTTACTGTCATGACAACCCTGTGAGGTAGGCGCTATTATTTATCTCTATTTTAGAGTTGAAGAAATTGAGTCAGGTAGAAATGAAGTGACTTACCCTGGGTCACACAACCAAGTATTTGAGGATGGATTTGAATTCAGGTCTTCCTGAACCCCAAGCCGGGTGTGCTAGCCACTGTACTATCTAGCAAACAGATGGAGTGTGGTATGTGAAGGACAGCAAATAGGCCAGTATGGCTCCCAGGGTGGGGAAACCCATTGACTAGACTCAAGAGTCATGGTACCATGTGCCTAGGCTGAAGACTTAGGGCAAAGTGGGGTAAGCATTTGTTAGACAGAGCCCTCGGTGTGACTATCCCTTCTCCTATTCATGGAGTCACAGGGTTTAGAGCTGCAAAGAACCTTTGAGACAATAGGATCCAGCCCCTCCATTATATAGAAAGGGGAACTGAGACTCAGGGAGGGGAATTAAAGTCCAACAGAGTGGAGCCTTTAGTCTTGTTTAATCACCATTGTGTGATGCCTTTATGCTTTATGTTTCACAAGGAGAAAAAAATCAAAGCTCTTTTCAACATCATTTGCCATTTCAGTGACCAATAATCATGTTAATAAAAACTTGCATTTGCATATGAATGAATGACTGAAAAATCAATCAACAAGCATTTATTAAGGACTTATTATGTACCAAGCTCCATTCTAAACACTGGGGATACAAATGTAAGGTACGGCCCCTTTCTTATGTGGACATTTCATTTATTAAAAGGAGCAGGGGGAGAAAAGACATTTTGTGCAAAATACAGAACAACAGCTTGCAGAGGAACAAATTATTCTGAGAGAAGCATGAGCAATAATAAGTTTCTCAGACAAAAATGCTTGAGGAGAGACACAAAGTTCTGAGACGACCGGGGGAAAATATGCCCCTACGAGGCAAAAGGGTATTGAGTAATGGCAAAGGTAGCTATAGTGTATTGTTTTCTAGGACCTAACTTACTTACATAGGACTGCTTTTACCAGGTGGAAGATTTTTTTTTTCTGGGAAATTCTGAATGAAGAACTGTTTTGGGACCATGGGACGATTGTCAGTATTTGTGTTACAGCTGATAGGAATGTGGGTTTGGGTGTTTCTCAATCTAAGTTAGAGCTGGGTCATTGAGCATGATTTGAGGCATTAGAAGTCAGATAAGAAACCAGATAGAATGGTCAGAAGGCACTTGAGAAGACACTCCAAAGCTGATGAAGTAAGCTGCTTAGAGAAGGAGAAATATCGGACAGAACACAGAAGCTGGGACACCCCTGTGCCCCATGAGAGGCAAACAAAATACAAAAAGTGATCCTAAACATATTTTTATACATTTGGGTCCTTTTTGTTTGCCTTTGATCTCTTTGGAGAATAGGTTAAGAGGTCATGCACAGTTTAGTAACTTTGGAGAACTTTTAAAATTCCAAATTGCTTTCCAGAATGGCTGTATGAGTCCACAGCTCCGCCAACAGTGCATTAATGTACCTATTTTCTCATAGCCCCTCCACCACTGGTCATTTTCCTCTCTGGTCTGCTCTGCCAATCTGATGAGCATGCCATGGAACCTCAAAGTTGCCTTAATTTGCATTTCATTAATTGTTAAAGATTTGTAGCATTTTATATGCTTATTGACAGCTCGGATTTCTTCCTTAGGAAACTACCTGTTCATATCCTTTGTTTTTTTTTTATCGTTCGGGAAATGGCTCTTATTTTTGTCGGTTTCTTGTATATCTTGAAAATGAGAACTTTATCAGAGAAATTTGCTGCAAAGATCCCCCCTCCCCATTAATGGTTTCTATAGCTGTATTGACTTTGTGCAAAAAACTTGTTAATTATGTGTAATCAAAATTGTCCATTTTAACCTCAGCCATCCTCTCTACACCCTATTTGATCATGAATTCCTTCACTTTCCACAGAATTTAATAATGGATAATCTATTCCTTGTTTTCCTAATTTGTCTACAATGTGCCCTTTTATATCCAAGTTATATATTCATTTGGAGTTTATCTTGGTCTACGGTGTAACACTAATTTCTACCGCTGCTGTCCAGTTTCTCCAAGACTTTCCAAACTACTCATTCAATAGCCATCCTTCTTCCCTTCCTTATCCCCCACCCAATGGAACCTTGGACCTTGCCCCTGGGACCCTGAGCTCTGAAGAGTGATCTCTTACTTTATCTTGACCAGAACAAGGCCTACGTATCACTTCCTGGCCATTTTAAAACTATACTGTAAAAAGCTTATACCTCTAATCTTCCCTCTCTAGCTCTCCTTTAGATGTTGTTTTTTCCTATTAGATATAAGTTTCTGGAGGTCAGGGACTATCTTACTTGCATATATTTGTATCTGTGCAATGGCTGGCTCATAGTGCTAAATGCCTTTCCATTCATTCATTCATTCGTTCATTCATTCAGTATGTAGATGCCTTGGTTCCATCCTCCACCTCAGGGCTGTTCAGTAATGCAGAAGAAGAATAGGGCTTTTCAGGATGGAGTTGGGGAAGAGTCGTTGTCTTGCTCAGGCATATCAATCTGCTTTTCCATTTGTGATATCTTAGGCAGAAAGACATTCAGGACTTACTGTCAAGGCCTGGTTGAATATAATCTGGGGCTAGAAGTTGCCAAGGAGCAAAATTTCTTTCTTTCTTTGTATTTAATATATTTAGTTTTCAGCATTGATTTTCACAAGAGTTTGAATTACAATTTTTCTCCCCATTTCTACCCTCCCCCCACTCCAAGATGGCGTATATTCTGGTTGCCCTGTTCCCCAGTCAGTCCTCCCTTCTGTCACCCCACTCCCCTCCCATCCCCTTTTCCCTTCCTTTCTTGTAGGGTAAGATAAATTTCTACCCCCCATTGCCTGTGTATCTTATTTTCTAGTTCCATGCAAAAACTTTTTTTTTGTTTTTGAACATCTGTTTTTAAAACTTTGAGTTCCAAATTCTCTCCCCTCTTCCCTTCCCACCCACCCTCCCTAAGAAGTCAAGCAATTCAACATAGGCCACATGTGTATCATTATGTGTAACCTTTCCATAATACTCATGTTGTGAAAGACTAACTATATTTTCTCCTTCCTAACCTATCCCCCTTTATTGAATTTTCTCCCTTGACCGTGTCCCCTTTCGAAAGTGTTTGTTTTTGATTACCTCCACCCCATCTGCCCTCCCTTCTATCATCCCCCCTTTTTTATCTTCTTCCTTCTTCTTTCCTGTGGGGTAAGATACCCAATTGAGTATGTATGGTATTCCCTCCTCAGGTCAAATCTGATGAGAGCAAGGTTCACTCATTCCCCCCTCACCTGCCTTCTCTTCTCTTCCTTCAGAACTGCTTTTTCTTGCCACTTTTATGCAAGATAATTTACCCCATTCTATCTCTCCCTCTCTCCCTCTCTCAATATATTCCTCTCATCCCTTAATTTGATTTTATTTCCTTTAGATATCTTCCCTTCATCTTCAACTCACCCTGTGCCCACTCTCTCTCTCTATATATATACACATACATATATACATACATACACATTCACTTATACATATATATACATAAACATATATATGTGTATATATATATATATATATATATATATATATATATATATATATATATATACATATGTATATATGCATATTCCCTTCAGCTACCCTAATACTGAGGTCTCATGAATCATACACATCATCTTTCCATGTAGGAATGTAAACAAAACAGTTCAACTTTAGTAAGTCCCTTGCAATTTCCGTTTCTTGATTACCTTTTCATGCTTCTCTTGATTCTTGTGTTTGAAAGTCAAATTTTCTATTCGACTCTGGTCTTTTCACTGAGAAAGCTTGAAAGTCCTCTATTTTATTGAAAATCCATATTTTGCTGTGGAGCATGATACTCAGTTTTGCTGGGTAGGTGATTCTTGGTTTTAATCCTAGCTCCATTGACCTCTGGAATATCGTATTCCAAGCCCTTCGATCTCTTAATGTAGAAGCTGCCAGATCTTGAATTATTCTGATTGTGTTTCCACAATACTCAAATTGTTTCTTTCTGGCTGCTTGCAGTATTTTCTCCTTGATCTGGAGGCTCTGGAATTTGGCAACAATATTCCTAGGAGATTTCTTTTTGGGATCTATTTGAGGAGGTGATCGATGAATTCTTTCAATTTCTATTTTGCCCTGTGGCTCTAGAATATCAGGGCAGTTCTCCTTGATAATTTCTTGAAAGATGGTATCTAGGCTCTTTTTTTGGTCACCGCTTTCAGGTAGTCCAGTGACTTTTAAATTATCTCTCCTGGATCTATTTTCCAGGTCAGTGGTTTTTCCAATGAGATATTTCACATTGTCTTCCATTTTTTCATTCCTTTGGTTCTGTTTTATAATATCTTGATTTCTCATCAAGTCACTAGCTTCTACTTGCTCCAATCTAGTTTTTAAGGTGGTATTTTCTTCAGTGGTCTTTTGGACCTCCTTTTCCATTTGGCTAATTCTGCCTTTCAAGGCATTCTTCTCCTCATTGGCTTTTTGGAGCTCTTTTGCCATTTGAGTTAGTCTATTTTTTTAAGATGTTATTTTCTTCAGTATTTTTTTGGGTCTCCTTTAGCAAGTCATTGACTTGTTTTTCATGGTTTTCTTGCATCCTTCTCATTTCTCTTCCCAATTTTTCCTCTACTTCTCTAACTTGCTTTTCTAAATCCTTTTTGAGCTCTTCCATGGCCTGAGACCAGTTCATGTTTTTCTTGGAGGCTTTTGTTGTAGGCTCTTTGACTTTGTTGACTTCTGTCTGTATGTTTTGGTCTTCTTTGTCACCAAAGAAAGAATCCAAAGTCTGAGACTGAATCTGGGTGTGTTTTCGCTGCCTGGCCATATTCCCAGCCAACTAACTTGACCCTTGAGTTTTTCAGTGGGGTATGACTGCTTGTAGAGTTTAGAGAACTATGTTTCAAGCTTGGGCGGATGCGCTGCCACACCAGCACTCCTCCTTGCCCTAGAACCCCCAACCTGGACTGGACTTAGATCTTTAGCAGGCACTCCTGCTCTGATCCGCCACTTAATTCCTCCCACCAGGTGGGCCTGGGGCCGGAAGCAACTGCAGCTGTCCTTCTGTAGTTGCCCCACCTCTGCTGCCCTGGGTGGTAGCCAAACTGCGAACTCCTTCCACTCCTGCAGCTTTTCCCACTAACCTTCTCTGTCGTCTTTGGTGTTTGTGGGTTGAGGAGTCTGGTAACTGCTGCAGCTCACTGATTCAGGGAGCTAGGGCACACTCTGCCCAGCTCCTGGTCTGGTTAGTCTGCGCTGCTCATGCTGGGCTCGGCTGGGCTTGGCTCCCCTCGGCTCCCCTCTGCTCCCAGCTCCATGCAGGATAGACCTCACCCAGAGACTATCCAGGCTGTCCTGGGCTGGAGCCCTGCTTCCCTCTGCCGTTTTGTGGGTTCTGCAGTTCTAGAATTGGTTCAGAGCCATTTTTTATAGGTTTTTGGAGGGACTCAGCGGGGAGCTCATGCTAGTCTCTGCTTTCCAGTCACCATCTTGGCTCCGCCCCAAGCAAAATTTCAAAATAGGCAGGGTTCCAGAAAAGATTCAGGGCTTGGGGATGCCAGGCTAGAGAAGAGTTTATGGCCGAAGAAGAAGAAGCCTACCCAAAGCAGAGATTGTTCGTACTAGCCTAAATACAACATGAGAGGAAGCATGGTGTAGAAGATAGAGAACTGGCCTTGAAGCCTTGGAAGGCCTAGACTCCAGGCCCTCCTCTGACTCATTCTGGCTAGGTGACCCTGGACCATGATCTAGGTAACTCTCTAAAACTGTTAATTGCAGAGAAAGTACTTGCTTCAATTGGTGGTTGGAGTTTTTTCACATGGGAGTTCTCTATACAATTGAAATCATGGATCCAGTCCCTATCCTAGTACAATACCTGGTACATGGCACATGGTGGGCACTCACTTAATAAAGGCTTTTGGATTGGTTGGTTGTCTTGATATGCCTAGCGCCTGGCCCATAATAGTTGCTTAATAATTATAATAGCTAGTATTTATATAGTGCTTTAGGACAGCTAGATGGTGCAGTGGATAGAATACCAGGCCTAGAGTCATGAAAGTTTCATACACTTACTAGCTGCATGACCTGGGCAAGTCATTTAACCTTGTTTGCCTCAGTTTTCTCATCTGTAAAATGAGCTGGAGAAGGAAATGGCAAACTCCTCCAGTATCTCTGCCAAGAAAATCCTAAATGGGGTCACAGAGAGTTGTACACAACTGAAAAACAACTGACTTTCTTTTTCCTTTAACAAATGTTTATTCACTACTGACTGAACTAAAACTTAAATCACACTAAGACTTTTGGGACACCCTGCATATAAACTTATATACAAACATTCCATATACATAGGCATGTGTGTATGTGTAGGCAAATACATATATATGTTTGCATGTATCTACATACACATGCAGATGGTCAGGCACTGTGTAGATGCTGAGAATACAAAGACAAAACCCAAACAAAATGGCCCCAACCCTCAATGATCTTATCTCTAAGAAGAACGGGAATTACCTGAGGAGCAATGGGAAAGTGGATGGTGGGTACCACCAGGCTGAGTACCTGAGTACCATTAGTTGATGTGTGTACAGCAAGGGTGGGGGATAGAGGTCAGAGCATTCGTTGGCTTTGGAGTCAAGACTTGGGTTTGAATCTCAGCTCTGATGTTTACTACCCAGCCACCTCACTTCTCTGGGACTCAATTTCCTCCTCTGTAAAATCAGAGGTCAGGCCAAAAAATAAAATAAAATACAGACTTTACTGTCTGGAATTCAGCAAGAAGGAAACAAAAACGTGGGGAAGTTGAGGCACTTCCCCAGGGTCATACAATCAGTAACAGATTAAAGACAGGAGTGGAGCCCAGGTCTTCGGAACTCAACGAACGCTCTATCCCTTCCCCATTCCCGTCCCTGCCCCTCCTACTTTCTGTAGCTTCCTTCTAAAGTCACTTTCCGCAGAAGGACTTTCCTGATCCGTCTCCCTGCTCCCCCTCACTCCCAGCGGCTGGTGTCTTCCATCTGAGATAACCTTTGTCTACTCTTTACACATCTCTACAACAGCGGCAACCTACACATGGACTCAACCATTAGCTTCTCGAGGATCCGGACCAATTTTGCCTTTCTCTGTATTCCCAGTACTCAGCACATTTCGAGGACACACAGTAAGCACTTAATAAATGTGCATTGGCCGATTAGGCCACACCCCCTTTCTGCTGGCGTGATCTTGGTTTTCCCTCTCCGGGCCTGTTTCCTCCTCTACCTAATAAGGGGGTTGGGTCGTCTGAGAGCCCCCTTGCTTTCCCTCTCCTTTCTTAAGATTTGGTGTGCATCCCGATGAGCCTGTCGCCCCAGTGGGGGCTCTTTCTTCACAAGGCCCCATCCCACCCCTTTTCTGGGCTGGGGAGGGGTGAGGGAAGGAGAGATGAATCCCGACCCCACAATGTGATGGGAGGGGAATGGAATGAATGTTATCGCACCAGAGCAGGGCCCCCCTGCCCAGGCTCGGTTGCAGGGACCTCGTTTCACTCATGCAGAACGCACCAAATTGAAAAGATCGCGGGTTAATCAAATCCTATTTTGCTCTGTTTTTATCAAACTCAAGAGGGGCTGGCCTATTAATTAGAAAGGCTTTTTCATGTAAAACACAGGGCGCTTTGGAGATAAGAAGGGAAGAGACTTGATTCTCCTGGTCCCAGCGATGTTTCCGTTATTTCATTACAATGCGCTACATTCCCTCGCTGCAGCACCACTAAGCCTGGCAAAGGGCTCCGCTTCCCATCCTCCTCTCCCACCTCCACAAACACACACATCCATCCACACAGAGGCCAACTAAGGGAAAGAGACACACAGAGAGAGACAGAGATGGAGAGAAATAGAGAGACAGAGACACACACACAGAGGCAGAGATTTAGAGATAGAGACAGAAAGACAGAGAGAAACACAGAGAGACAAAGACACACACAGAGAGACTGAGGTAGAGAGAGACAGAAAGACAGAGACAGAGAAACAAAGATGGACACACAGAGATAGAGAAGCAGAGAGAGAGAGAGAGAGAGAGAGAAAGAGAGAGAGAGAGAGAGAGAGATTCATTATTCATTCCAGGTGAGTTATACTGAAATCATTCCACTTCTCCATTTAGCAGTGCTTGCCACATAGTAGGTGCTTAACTGGCTGTCTTGAGACCCAACTGAGTGTGGGAAACTCTGGTCCAGAGTTAAGGACAAGAGATGGACAGCCAAGTAATATGGCTACCCAGAAAATCCTTGTAATAATAACAGTAACTGGCATTTATGTAGCACTTAAATCTTGCAGAATGCTCAATAGACGCAATCTCATTTGAAAAGCCCTAGAGGAAGTTGTCCAGTGGGTTGGGTGCATCCTTTACTCAGGATTTATGAAAAGTCATAATCATTCAATCAAACAATTATCAATCAGCCAACAAGCATTTATTAATTGCCTACTATGTTCCAAGTCTCTGTGCTAGGGATACAAAGACAAGAATGTTACGGGTACACTCGGCATCATGCCGCCTGCCCCAGGCAAGGTCCTTTTGCATCATTCCATATCACATGGTTAGAACTAGAAGGGATTTTGGAGCCCAGTCTAACCCCTTTAAAATTAAATTTTCTTTTTTTTCCCTAACCACCTTACTTTACAGATGAGGAAACTGAAACCTACAGAGAGTAAATAACTTAGAAATAACTTAGGTTCATAGAATCTAGAGCTGAAAGAGACCTCAGAGGCCATCTATCCAACCTCTTCATTTTACATATGGGGAAACTGAGGCCCAGGAGGTGAAATGACTTGCCAAAGTCATAGAGGTAGTAAGCATTAGAGGCAAGATTTGAACTCAGATCCTTTGACTCCAGAGGTAGTGTTCTTTCACCCACACCCAGAGTCACAGAGTTAGTAAGTGTCCAGGAGCAGGACTTGAACTTTTGTCTTCTTAATACCAACTCCAGCTTTGTTTACTATGCAGAACTGTAACTAGAAATCTGGTGTCTAGGGAAACCATAAAAGGTCCCCTTAAATCAGTTTTTTTCCATGTCTAAAAATATGCCATTCCATACTCTGAGTCCTTCACCTTTCTATCAGAAGGCAAGTAGCATGGTGCATCATCAGTCTTCTGGAATTGTGGTTAGTCATTACATTGATCAGAGTCCCTAACTTTCAAAACTGACTACCCTATTGTCATTATATAGATTGTTCTCCTGTTCCTATTTACTTCCCTCTGCCTCAGTTCATATCAACCTTCCCAGGTTTTTCTGAAGCCATTCACTTCATCATTTTTACAGCACAATAGTTCCTTTGGCAGTTTCTTTCAGGAGGTGATCAGTGGATCTTTTCTATTTCACTTTGCCCTATGGTTCTAGGAGATGTGGACAGTTTTCTATGAAGATTTCTTAAAGTACACTATCTAGGTTCTTTTTTTGTCATGGCATTCAGGTAGTCCAGTGACTTAATTTTTTTTCTTCTTGATCTATTTTCCAGGTAAGTTGCTTTTTCTATGAGATACTTTACATTTTCTTCTATTTTTAAAGTCAAAAGGCCTTGTGTTAGTATTTCTTCTTGTCTTGTGTAGTATTAGCTTCTTTTTGGTCCATTTTAATTTTCAGAGTTTGTTGTTTGAGCAAAGTTTTGTACATCTTATGCCAAGTTGTTAATTTTCTTCCTATTTCTTTCTTCCAGAACTCTCATTTCTTTTCCATTTTCCTCTAGTGCTCTCATTTCATTGATTGAATTTTTTTAACTCTTGCTTTATTTTTCTCCAAAAATTCTAGTTGAGTTTTTGCTCAGTTATGTTTTCCTTTGAAGATTTGCTTGCAAATGTTTTAGAGTCATTCTCTTCTTCTAGATTTCTTTCTAGAGCATCTCAGTCACCATAATAGCTTTTCATGGTGAGATTCCTTTTAAAATTTTCTCATTCTTCAAGCCTGGGCTCTATGAACTTCTGCAGAGAGGCTAGGGCTTGTCCTGATGCTTCCCTGAGGTATTGAGTGCTTAATTATTTCAAGATCTCAAGGACAGCTCAGGTTGGGGACCTGCAAACTTTCAGGGTTCCCAAAGAGGCCTAATTGGGACAAGTAGATGGCTCAGTGGGTAGAGCTCAGGACCTAGAATCAGGAAGACCTGAGTTCAATCTGGCTTCAGACTTTACTAGCTATGCAATTTCACCTTTGTTTGCCTCAGTTTATTCATCCCTACAATGGGGATAATAATAGCACCTACCTCCAAGGGTTATTGCAAGGATCAAATAAGATAATTGTGAAGTGCTTAGGGTGGTGCCTGGGACATAGTAAGTGCTACATATATGTCAGCTATTATTATTATTATTATTGTTAAATTCAGAAAAATAGTTGGCTCATTGCCCTGATGATCTGAACTCCATTTCCTGACCTGGGTGTGGGTTTGAGCTACAGTAGATGCCCATTGGACTTGACCAGTATCAGTCATTGGCCAGGAAGCTCTGCTGGTTCAGAGGGACAGAATAGTAGGTCCTGCTTTGTTCACAAATTCCTGCCCTGGTTATTCTTCAGGCTTAAGACTGAGTTAGAAGCTGAAAATGAGATCCTGCTTTACTTCTGGGGTCTGAGTCACACTCCTATTAGTTATTTATGAGGGGATTGAGGGGATTAAGTGGTAGTGGGAATGGAGTGAACTTCATTGAGTCTATCTTGTGATTCAATTCTGGATCTAGCTCCGTTCTTTTTCTATTCAGTTATGGGTCTAGTCCAATTTCCGTCTTGCAAGAAAATTATGAGAATTGTGAGAAAACATTATTGTATTGTTTGAACCTAGCCCTTCATGGGTAGGAGGCTGGGCCACCTCTACCTGCCTGTTAGAGACCTTTAACTAAGGATGTAAGTTATGTTGACCAGAAACCCAGTCAGATCAGAAGATTGATACAAGGAGTTTTCTCACAATTATACATCTCATATAACCCATGTGTTTTATCTGAAAACTGGCTCTGTACTATCAATCAGTTATTGTTTCTGTGTTCCTATGATTGTTTGCAGTCACTGGAGGGGAGTGGGACACCTCTTTTTCTGATTTCAGAGGATTGCTTCTGTTTGCTCATTCCCTCCCAACTTGGAAAGGCCAAAATTTTTTCTCCAATTAGAAATCAGATTACCTAATTTTGTATCCTGAATAATTGTTTTCTTTTAATTAATTGTTTTTAATGCATAAAAATCTGTCCACCCCTGAATTCAGGGTACAGTGCCAAAGCTGAGGAGGGTAACTGGTCCTGATTTCTTATGCAATTGGCAAGCAT
Source organism: Trichosurus vulpecula (assembly GCF_011100635.1). NCBI lineage: Eukaryota > Metazoa > Chordata > Mammalia > Diprotodontia > Phalangeridae > Trichosurus > Trichosurus vulpecula. Next base: position 34,564,030 of record NC_050573.1, on the reverse strand, counting down.
TGCTTAATAAATCGATATGCTCAGAAGCTCAAACTTTGGTTTCTCCAGTCATTTCATCTTTCATCTACCACACTTATGAATTTGCTCAATTCTTCATACTCTGCCTAGGGCTGCTTCCTACTTTGTAATACCACCCTGGGGCACAGGTCTACCTTGGATCTGTGCCTCAGAACTGATTAGTGGATGACAAAGATACCAGATGGCTCCTATTCTCATCAAGGTACCCCATATCTGAGAATCTGAGATAGCCTCTTGCCCTGGTACACAGTTTCTCCTTGGATACTGACAGACCCCATTCCTAGTGTCCACAGACTTCTCAGTATATCTCCTTGTCCCTACCTAGACTGGAAAAAATGACTTGCTGTGACTTTTTCTTGGATTTTTACATCAAGATTTGGTCTGGTGCATTTTCTTCCCCTTCCCCCCTTATGTTTTTATTAAACTAAAAATTAAAAATGTAAGAAAAGAAAAAGAAATATATTATAAACTTAAATATGAAAACTTAAATATAAAATAAGAAAAGAAAAAAACATGTCATGTACACAGCAGAATATTAGAGGATTCAAAATATATAGCAGTAAAATTCCATTTCAAGAAAGCCTATGTAATAAATACTACATGTTGTGTTGGAAGCTGTCCATCTTTTCTTTGCTTCCTTGTAAGTTTTCTTCTGTTGTCTGCTGTGCACTTTTTACTTTGTTCTTTTCCCCTCTTCTCCCCTCAAAGGCTACAATTAAGCATGGATATATTTATATATAGATATATACATACATATATATGTATGTACACATACACATATACATATATAAACATGTACTTTCCCTCACAGATTCTACTTGTTTTTATGTTTGTGTGTATCTCTTATTTCCTATCCCTCCTGACTCCTCCACTTTACTTCTGCCCACTACCTTGCCCTCCTATTACTTATCCTAACCCCCCTCCAAAGATCCCTCCCTTATCCTCCTATTCCCATTAATCTAAACACCCTTTTGTATCCTTTAACTTATTCCCTCCCCTTCCCCTCTAAAGACCCCTCCCTTCCCCACTCCCCCCTCCCTATCCCCCGGTACATTTTCTAGATCTGTTTAGAGAAGTTGATTTGGGGGGAGGGGATAGACAAGGGACTGCTGGACTGTTTCTTGCTACTCTTTTAAGTCAATTTTCTAAAGACAAATTCAAACTAGTGCTTTAGAAGGCAATGAGTTCCATTCACTGGAAGTCTTCAAGCATAAGCCGAATGACTTGAATCAGACTCAGAAGCTGTTTGTCCTGTGTGTTATAGAAGAGATTCTTTTTGAACCCCCGGGTTGGACTAGATGATGCTGAGATCCCTCTTAATTCTAAAACTTGGTGAGTTTTGACTAAGGATGAGGGAACAGATTGGGAGATACAGCCTCATGCTAGAAGAGACCCTGGGTCACTATAAGATAACTATCCAGGAAGTTATTGGTGAGGAGGCTTCAGGGGACATTGCAACAGGACAAGGAGAGGGAGCTGGGGAGGTGCTTAATTGTGTTGAGGCCACTGGGGGATATGAGGAGTGAAGTACAGAGGAACTATACAATGTGCTAGCATTCTATTTTAATTAGTCATTCTTGCTAACTAGATGCAAAGCTCAGTTGTTTCTAAGTGCTGAAGGAATACAAGTGCCAGTCCTTTTAGATTTCAGCACCCTGGGACAACACTCATGTTACCCCACCCTAGTTATGGCTCCGCTGGGATGCCACATTATGAGAAAGAGGGCATGGATGAGTTTCGATCTGCACTGGGTAGATGGTGTGCCATACCTAGCAACACGGGAGTCCTTGGAAATATTGAAGAAGCATTTTTTCAGGGGTAAGCTTTTTCCAGGCAGTTGAGGCCATGGACCTAACTTTAACATCCATTGAAGCAAAAACCTCATTAGGAAGCAAGCTTGGCTGCAAAAATTATTTTTGGATCCTCTTCTCTTTTGGATTTTCTGGGCCACTATTTCCACCCATTAGATAGTATAACAGAAAAAAGCTAATATTTGGAACACAGCAGTGATATAAGTTTAAATTTTAGGTCTACAAGCAAAAAACAAAATTAGCTTAGTCTTTATTAACTGCAAAATAGTTACCACATCATAATGGATAGCAAGCTTGCCTTTGGAGTCAGAGTGCCCTGGCTTCAAATCCTGCCTCTAACAGCTATGTGTGACCTTGGGTAAGTCACTTTAACATAAGGTGGGACTAGTGGTGGAATTGAGGTCAAAGGAGGTGGGCTTAAATGTCACTCTTCCTTTTCATACCTTACAAGAGGCACTTAGAGTCAGGGACTCTGTTTCCCCACTTGTAAAAAAAGAGATTGGATTAAATAACCCCAGAGGTTCCTTTCCAGCTCTAAATCTAAGTTATAAGCGTCCCTAATCTATATCTCTGAAGGCACTTTAATTAGGGCAGCTGGTGCCACAGTGCACAGAGCACTGGGCTTGGAATCAGGAAGACTCATCTTCATGAGTTCAAATCCAGCCTCAGACACTTACTGGCTGTATGACCCTAGGCAAGTCTCTTAACCCTGTTTGCCTCAGTTTCTTCATCTGTAAAATGCGCTGGAGAAGGAAATGGCAAACCACTCTAATGTCTCTGCCAAGAAAACCCCAAATGGGGTTACAGAGAGTTGACCGAATAACAACAAGCGACATAAAAGAGTGTCCTCACTGGGAGTTCCTTAGGACAGCTAGGTGGTGCTGTAGTGGACAGTGTGCTGGGCCCAGTGTCAAAAAGACTCATCTTTCTGAGTTCATATCTGGTCTCAGACACTTACTAGTTGTGTGACCCTGAGAAAGTCACTTCACCCTGTTTGCCTTGGTTTCTGCATCTGTAGAATGAGCTGGAGAAAGAAATGGCAAACCAGTATATTTGCCAAGAAAACCCCAAAATGAGGCCAGAGAGAGTTGAACATGACTGAAAAATGTTTGAACAACACTTTCGTAGGACCATAGACTTAGAGCCAGAAAGGACCTGGGCAGGACCAAAATCTGGCAAGTAGGGATTAAAGGCTTGAAGGCATAGGACTAGAGGCAGGGGTGAGAGGGGAAGGGAGGAGAGGGGAGGGGAGGGGAAGAAAGGGGAGAGGAGGGGAGGAGGGGGGGAGGGTAGGAGAGGAGTAGAAAAATCACTGAACTTGGAGTCTGACCCCCAGTTCTGCTACTATCTCTGTTACCTGGGGGAAAGCACTTAATCTCTCTAGACCCCATTTTCTTTTTTGAGGCAATCAGGGTTAAGTGACTTGCCCAGGATCACATAGCTAGTACATGTCTGAGGTCATATTTGGACTCAGATCTTCCTGCCCCCAGAGCTGGTGTTCTACCCACTGTACCACCTTGCCTCATTTTCCTCATCTGCAATGTGAAAGAGTTGGAAGAGGCAGCGTAGGGCCACAGACTTCAAGTCAGGATGAACTGTGTTCAAATCCATTCTAAGACATATACTAGCTGTGTGACTTTGGGTAAGTCACTTAACCTCCATCTGCCTCATTGTCTTCACCTGTAAAATGAAAGGTTTGCACTAAATCACCTCTAAGGTCTTTTCCAACTCTAGACCTATGGTGCTCTGTCTAGATCACCTCTAGGATGCCTTCCAATTCTAGACATTTCATTCCTTAACAGGTAAGGGCTATTATTACTTCCATTTTAAAGATGAGGAAACTGAGGCTCAGAGAGGTTCATTGACCTCTGAGGTCCCCTCTGGCTCTAAAGATATACTCCTGTGATCATCAAAGCACAGCACACTAGAAACCAAACTGATATTTGGTTCCTTTTACTCCTGGCCCAGGGCAGGCTGGAATATAGCACAGAGCTGAAATGGGAGCTAAGGAAATTCTACATTTTTTTCTAGCACACACCCAATTCTTTCAGATTTAACAAACTGAGATATTATTAGCAATAGTGACTTGAGAAATTGCACCTCTGGAAAAAAAACACACACGCACACACAATTTTTGACTTGACAGCATTCTGCAAAATTTATGGTACACTTTTTAAAAAATTCGTTATGCTGACGTTAAGTATCAGCCAGGCTCCCTGGAGCTCAGCTGTGTATCGTGTGTTCTTTAAAAGTTACTGTGTGTTTACTCGACGCAGCACCCAATTTTCAGAATCTATACAAATGCACCCTTAGCAGTCGAGCACTGGGTGTAAATCATTTTTTTTCAACTTGTCCAATTTGCCTCCTTTTTGCATGTATGATGATGATCACGATGATAATGATGATGGTGGTGGTGGAGGCGATGCTGCGGATGGTGGAGATGATGATGGTGGTGGAAGTGATGGTGAGGATAATGGCAGTGGAGGTGATGCTGGTGATGGTAGTAGAGGTGACTGTGGTAATGATGGTGGTGGAGGTGATGGAGATGAGAACGGTGGTGGAGGTGATGTTGGTTTTGGTAGTAGAGGTGACAGTGGTAATGATGGTGGAGGAGGTGATGGTGATAATGATGACTGTGGAAGTGATGGTGAATATAAATATGATTCAATTCAACAAACATTTATTAATTTGTATATCATTATTATATGACAGGTACTTTACTAAGCACGGGGGGCACAGAGACAAAAATGAGGGCAGGGGAGGGAGAGGGATGTATACATATATAAAGAATGCATATATGTACATATGAAACAAATGTGTACAAAAAGAATATATATGTGTGTGAAGGCCCTATATGTATGTATGTATATGAAGGCTGTATATATGTATGATGACAATTATATGTATGTCTACTACATAAATATAGCTTATGTGAGTCTATATCAGGGCTGGCCAACCTTAGGTTTTTATTGAAACAATAGACAATATATTTTGATTTGCCATTTTAGTGAGAGCTCTGTGGTAGCTTGGCTTCGTTTACTAAAGCATCTATGTAAATTTCTATGCTTGTAGGGGGGGCCACATAAATCACACTGTGGGCCCCATGTGGGCCGCATGTGGCCTGCAGGCCTCATTTTGGACAGCCCTGGTCTATATGAAGATTACATATGTATGAACATGAAGTCTATATATGTATGGGGAAAGGTGAGGAGAGGGGAGGAAGGGAGGCTAGGGGAGGGGATGAGAGGGGAAGGGAGGAGAGGAGAGGGGAGGAGAGGAGAGGACTACTCACAGGTTGTGTTTGTCCTTCGTTCTTGAAAAGGACTACGACATCAGGGAAATGATGACATGACTTGCAGTTGACTTTGATTTGAATGAGACAAGGCTGTGCAAGGTCACCAGCCTCACTTTCTTCTCCAGAGAAATCTGGGTCTAGTGGCTTGATATTCACCAGGAGGACTGGAGATGACCCAGGATACAACAGGAGACCCTGGCCCTTTTAGGCTCAGGCCTATTCAAGTGCTCACTTGGAGTGAGGTAAGGCCCATTTAGTGAATAAACCTCTTCAAGAAGTGAGTCAAGGTTTTGGGCGGGGGGTGGAGCCAAGATGGCGTCAGGAAAGCAGGGACTTGTATAAGCTCCTCCCCACCAAATCCCTCCAAACACCTGTAAAAATGGCTCTGAACAAACTCTAGAGCTGTGGAACCCATGAAATAGCAGAGGGAAACAGATCTCCAGTCCAGGAGAGCCTGGATGATGGCTGGGAAGGGTGTATCACATGGCGCTGAGAGTGGAGGGCAGCCCAGTGTGGGCTGCCCCGGGACAGACCAGACCCAGAGTCAGCCAGCTGGAAGAGGCCTTGCGGCCATGAAAGAGTGAGCTGTGGCAGTTACAAGACTTAACCCACAAACACCAAAGAGCAGGTTAGGGGGAAACTGCGGGATAGAGTTCAGATCAGTCTGGCCACCAGCTCTGGGGGGGGGGGGGAGAAGGCTGTGCAGCTGTGGCAGTAACAGCAGCAGGAAGCTCCTGAGGCTGCCTCCAGAGCGCCAGCATCAGCAGCTTCCCAAGTCCTGGGCTCACATGGTGGGAGGAATCTAGCAGCAGATCAGAGTGGGAATGAAAGGAGCACTTTGTGGGCACAAAGGCAGATTCTCTTGCTGTGCCCTGCTTGGATCTGAATTGCCATCCTGGATGGTGGTTCTTGGGGGAGGAGGAACGCTGCACTGACAGAGCCTGGGGTGGTGGTGGAGTAGAAGTAGCTCTGAAAACAGCAGTGCTTGGACCCTAAAGCTTGGGACAAAGTAATCTCTACTGTGCAAGTAGTCATATCCTGACAAAAAGCTCAAGGGTCAAGTAGGTTAGTTGGGAACATGAACAGGCAGCGACAATGAACTCAGACTCAAACTCAAACTCCAGATTCCTTTTTTGGTGACAAAGAAGATCAAATCATACAGCCAGAAGAAGTCAACAAAGTCAAAGAGCCTTCATCAAAAGCCTCCAAGAAAGATATGAATTGGGCTCAGGCCATGGAAGAGCTCAAAACACATTTGGAAAAACAAGTAAGAGAAGTAGAGGAAAAATTGGGAAGAGAAATGAGAGTGATGCAAGAAAACCATGAAAAACAAGTCAATGACTTGCTAAAGGAGACCCAAAAAAATACTGAAGAAAATAACATCTTAAAAAATAGACTAACTCAAATGGCAAAAGAGCTCCAAAAAGCCAATGAGGAGAAGAATGCCTTGAAAGGCAGAATTAGCCAAATGGAAAAGGAGGTCCAAAAGACCACTGAAGAAAATACTACCTTAAAAATTAGATTGGAGCAAGTGAAACCTAGTGACTTTATGAGAAACAAAGATATCATAAAACAGAACCAAAGGAATGAAAAAATGGAAGACATTGTGAAATATCTCATTGGAAAAACCACTGACCTGGAGAATAGATCCAGGAGAGATAATTTTAAAATTATTGGACTACCTGAAAGCCATGATCAAAAAAAGAGCCTAGACATCATCTTTCAAGAAATTATCAAGGAAAACTGCCCTGATATTCTAGAACCAGAGAGTAAAATAGAAATTGAAAGGATCCACCTATCGCCTCTTGAAAAAGATCCCAAAAAGAAAACTAGGAATATTGTTGCCAAATTCCAGACCTCCCATATTGCAAGCAGCCAGAAATAAACAATTTGAATATTGTGGAAACACAATCAGAATAACACAAGATCTAGCAGCTTCTACATTAAGGGATCAAAGGGCTTGGAATATGATATTCCAGAGGTCAAAGGAGCTAGGATTAAAACCAAGAATCACCTACCCAGCAAAACTGAGTATAATGCTCCAAGGCAAAATATAGATTTTCAACAAAATAGAGGACTTCCAAGCTTTCTCAAAGAAAAGACCAGAGCTGAATAGAAAATTTGACTTTCAAATGCAAGAATCAAGAGAAGCATGAAAAGGTAAACAAGAAAGAGAAATCATAAGGGACTTACTAAATTTGAACTGTTATGTTTACATTCCTACATGGAAAGATGATGTGTGTAATTCAGGAGACCTTTCTCAGTATTAGGGGAGTTGAAGGGAATATAGATAGAGGGCACAGGATGAGTTGAATATGAAGGGATGATATCCAAAAAAATGAAATAAATTTAAGGGGTGAGAAAGGAATATATTGAGAGAGGGAGAAAGGGAGAGATAGAATGGGGTAAATTATCTCACATAAAAGTGGCAAGAAAAAGCAGTTCTGTTGGAAGGGAAGAGGGGGCAGGTGAGGGGGAATGAGTGAATCTTACTCTCATTGGATTCGACTTGAGGAGAGAATAACATACACACTCAATTGGGTATCTTGCTCCACAGGAAAGTAAGGGGAAGGGGATAAAAAGGGGGGATGATAGAAGGGAGGGCAGATGGGGAGGAGGTAATCAAAAGCAAACACTTTTGAAAAGGGACAGGGTGAAGGGAGAAAATTGAATAAAGGGGGACAGGATAGGATGGAAGGAAATATAGTTAGCCTTTCACAATATGAGCATTGTGGAAGTGTTTTGCATAATGATACATGTGTGATCTATGTTGAATTGCTTGCCATCCTAGGGAGGGTGGGTGGGAAGGGAAGAGGGGAGAGAATTTGGAACTCAAAGTTTTAAAAGCAGATGCTTAAAAAAATTAAATTTTTTTTTTGCACGCAGCTGGGAAACAAGATATATAGGGAATGGGGCATAGAAATCTATCCTGCCCTACAGGAAAGCAAGGCAAAAGGGGATGGGGGGAATGGGATGAAAGAGGGGAGGGCTGACTGGGGAATGAGACAATCAGAATATATGCCATCTTGGAATGGGGGGAGGGTAGAAATGGGGAGAAAATTTGTAACTCAAAATCTTGTGGAATTCAATGTTGAAAACAAAAATATTAAATAAAATATATACAAAGAAGTGAGTCAAGGGGTTGTCCCTTTAATTAAAAAAAAATCAAACTGGGAGGGTAAGACCATGAAGGTCTTTTCCTCTCCCCTTACCTGAGAGTATTCTGCCCAAAACAAGGTACATTTTGTTGGCTGAAAGCTGCCTCCTTAACCTAACTGGCTAGATCTCTTTCTCAAAGATCAAACCTTAAACCCATTTCCCTCTGGAGCTCATAGATTGGACAACAATATGTTCCTGCCCAAGTACCACTTAATGGCTATTTTTTGGGCCCTCCTAGCTCAGAGTGAATGTAAATAGTAACTTTCTTTTGGCCAGCAATCCTGAGGGTCTCCCCCACCCAGAATATATATTAAGACTCTATAGGCATATGGACAATTTATACGTGTGTATATGTATATGTGGGCATGTGTGTATACACATGTGGTGTCCCAAAAGTCATAGTGCAGTTTTAAGGTTAAAAACTATACTGGGACTTTTGGGATACTGTGTGTGTGTGTGTGTGTGTGTGTGTGTGTTTCCCGCAGTGGATTTAGTGCTGTGCTATGAGCACATAGGCTGCTCCATAAATGGAAATGGATTGTCCCTGGTTTTATGTAATGGGGGGCACCAGGGGGTCTCTGGGAACAGACCTGAGATTACAAGAAAAGTGGACTTGAGAATGTGGCCTTTTTTTTTACACCACTTGTCCCACTTAGAATTATAAAGGATGTAAGGAATACCAGATGAGAGAAATAATAAGAATAAATAGAGGGTCAGAAGGAAAGAAAGGCATTCTGGTGTAGTGGAGAGAATACGGTGTGGGGAGTTAGGAAGTTCACTAGCTCTCCAGATTTCTCCACCATCCTCAGGCAGCCTTCTCACCTGGAAGATGTCCTCTACTCTGGGGGCCTCGTCCTCTGATTGGTGGATTCCTCCTGGATCTTCCATTTTGAGGAAGGGTCCAGACCAGCTCCATGCCCACTCCTTCACTCCTCTCCCAGCTCCATGGCCAAGTCTCTGGCCCTCCCCCTCTTTTCCAGCTCCCTTTTATGTCATCCTCCATTAGAATATAATCTCCTTGAAGGCAGGGACTGTCATTCTTTCTTTCTGTTTGTATTTGTATTCCCAGCACTCAGCATATTGCCAGGCCCATGGTGAGTACTTAATAAATGCTTGCTCACTTGACACTAAGGAGCTGTGTGACCTTGGGCACTTAACCTGACTGAGTCAGTCACTAGCACTATAAGTTATGGATGGGCTAAAATCTGCATCAGTGGGGTGACTTCTGATTTCGGGAATACCTGTACTGATAAGATCACAGGTCCTGGTGCACTGACCTGAGGGGAAAAGCAGGCCAGGTCGTTCAGTTATGCAGCCAGGCCAGCCTTGGTAGTGGAAAGCATTTGCTGATTGGACTTAGCATCCAGGAGACAACCAATCCATACTGCTTCTTTGAAGAGCTCAATGGTGCAATGAGAGAAGGCAGAATTCAATTAGACTCAATACCACCAAGGTGTGTTAATCAACTACTCCTGTAATTACAAAGGCAAGAGGCAGCCTGCTATACTGGGGAGAAGGTTGGCTTCAGAATCAGGGACGGAGATCAGCATTCAAATTCTGCTTCTGACATGTACTGGCTGCATGGCCCTGGGCAAATCCGGAGTCAGGGGACAGGGGTTTGAACTCATCTTAGGATGCTTATTGGGGTGGCTAGGTGGTGCAGTGGTTAGAGAGCCAGGCCTGGAGTCAGGAAGGCCTGAGTTCAGATCCAGCCTCAGACACTTACTAGCTATGTGACCCTGGGCAAGTCACTTAACTCTGTTTGCCTCAGTTTCCTCACCTGTAAAATAAACTGGAGAAAGAATGGCAAACCACTCCAGTATCTTTGCCAAGAAAACTCCAAATAGGGTCACGAAGAGTCCAACATGATTTAAACAACTGACCATCACCAACAACAACAATATATGATGCTTATTACTGGTGAGATCGTATTCAAGGCACTTAAACATCCTGGGCCCTATTTCCTAGTATCTAAAATGAGGAGGGTGAACCAGAAGGACTTTAAGATCCATTCCAAGTTTAGACCTATAAAATCTCAGTGTCCCCTGGGCAATGCTTTAAAACCATAAGTCACAGAGCAGGTGATGCCAACCTGCACTGAGTTTAATGAAAAAAGAAAGAGAGGGAGAAAGAAAGAAATAGAAAAAGGAAGAGAGAAAAAAGGAAGGAAGGAAGAGAAAGAAAGAAAGAGGAAGAAAGGAAAAGAAGAAGAAGAAAGAAAGAAGAAAGAAGAAAGAAGAAGAAGGAAGGAAAGGAAGAAAGAAACAAAGAAAGAAAAATATGTCAAACACTGCCAACCCCCAGCTTCTCTCAGAGGAAGCCTGACAGGTCCTTTGTACCTCTTTCTGCAAATGAGTTGGCAACCTAGTGTGGCAGGAAGTATACTGAGCTGAGAGCTGGGACATCTTGTTTCTAGTCTTGGCTCTGCCACAAACCAGGCAGGTGACTATCAGTGTCCTGGGGACTGATTCTTAGAATCACAGGATTTTTTATTTAGAGCAGTTCTTTTTGTGGTAAATTGGAAAAAATGGAAACTGAGAAGATGGACATCAACTGGGGAATGACTGAACAATTTATGATATATAAATGTGATGGAATACTGTTGTGCTGTAAGAAATGATGAAGGGGATGGTTTCAGAAAAACCTGGGGAAACTTGTATGCACTGATGCAAAGTGAGGTGAGCAGAAAGAACCAGGAGAACAATTTATATGAGAACAGCAATACTGTAAAGATAATCAACTTTGAAAGACTTAGGAACTCTGATCAATACATTGATCAGTCATATTTCCAAAGGATTCATGATGAAAGTGCTATTCACCTCCAAAGAGGGAGCCGATAGACTCAAAATACAGATGGAAGCATGTTATCTTTTCTTCTCTTCCTTGTTTCCCTCCTTCCTTCTTCCTCCCTCCCTCCCTCCCTCTTCCTTCCTTCCTTCCTTCCTTCCTTCCTTCCTTCCTTCCTTCCTTCCTTCCTTCCTTCCTTCCTTCCTTCCTTCTTTCCTTCCTCCCTCCCTCCCTCCTTTCCTTCTTCCTCTTTCTTCTTGCACATAGCTAATGCAGTAATTTGTTTTACATGACTATACATATTTATAATGGCTTTTATTTTTCTAGCCTTCTAAATGGGTGTGGATATGGGGGAGGGAGAGAAGTAAAAATTGAAAGTAAAAGAAAATTGAATTTAAAAAAAAAGGTTCGTAGAGTTTTTGAGCTAGAAGGGAGTTTAATAAATCATCTCATCTACCCCCTGCCCTGCCCCCTTCATTTTTACAGTTGGATTTGGCTTAGGACCCTGACTCTTCCCATCCCCAAGGCTGCTCTCCCTCTCCGGTTTTCTGAAAGTTCTGTACTTTGTCCCATTTTTATGTTGCTTTCCTCACTTCCTTCCTTGATTAAACAAGTTTCCTTTCAAACATAACTCAGGTGCCACCCCCTACCTGAGGCCTCTTCTCATTTCTTTAGTTTATTAGCACTGTCTTCCCATTGAAAAGACTTGGGATAAACTTCTCTCTGTCCAGGTTCCACTCTTCCCTGTGAAATGTAAACTCCTTGAGGGCAGGAACTGTGGAGTTTTGATCTTTGAATCTCCATAGCCCAGAACAGTGCCTGGCACATAGTAAATGCTCAATGAATGTTTACCCCTGAATTTACTTGGTATCTAGGCAATATTCCTTATGAATTAACACCTTTGGCCCCCTCTGAAAAGCACATCTTCAGTGTGGGGAGAGGCGAAAGGAGTAGGGAATGGAAGCCAGAACTTTGGGAAGATTCTAAAAACACAGAGCATGGATTTTTTCTGAGCTGAATCAATAGGCGAACCTCGAGTAGGAGAGAAAATGAAAACAAATGACTGCCATCTCATTATCCTGTGTGTGATGTGAATTCCTGACCATCTGTTGAGAAAAAACGGTGGACTGCGCTCATTCTATGTCAGTCTGCCTAATGGAGAAGCAGCATCCTACTGGGAAAGGGTGGGATCTGAGTGAAGGAAGAGAAGGTGTAGGTGATATTATGACTGGAGATAACTCCACCCCAACAGCACTGCCCTCCCCAAGCCTCCTCACTGATGTCTGAAACTCCCCGCCCCCCTTATACGGAGAGTCATTCCTTTGGGTTAAGTACTGCTCTCTCTCTCTCGGGCTCACTTTTAAAATGTAATTCCCCGGTCAAAATAGAAAGAAGTAGAAAGGATCTCAGATGCCATCTAATACAACTCAAGCCTAAAAAAGATTTGTCTCTACAATACCCTCAGTGACTGATCATCCAGCCCTCCCTAAAAGATATCTAGAGAGGGCAAACCCATTACCTTCTAAGGCGTCATATTCCACTTTGTGATAGTTCTAATTATCAGGAAGTTTTGTATTGAATTAAGTTGAAATTGGCTTCTCTGAGATTTCTTCCCATTTTTCTAGCCCTGTCTTCTAGGGCCAAGCTGAACAAGTCTACATCTTTCTTCCCCCGGGGGCAACCTTTTGAACACATGAAGACACCCTTCCTATCCTACTTAAGTCTTCTCTATCTGAGCTGAATTTCCCTAGGCCCTTCAGGAGTTCCTCATATAACATGAGCTTCTTGGAGTCCTCTGCCATCTTGATCACTCAAAATGCTTCTAGCTTATCAACACCCTCTTAACACGAGGCATTCAGAACTAAACATACTCCAGATGTGGTCTGATGGAACAAGGGACAATGAGACTCACATCTCCTTCATTCATAATTCAGCCTATGAGCTCATTAGCATTTTTTAACCTCCATTTCATACAATTGACTCATTTTCAGTAGTCCACTAAAAACCTGAAATCCTTTCCAATTGAACTGTTTCTTGCCATGTCAACATTATTCCCATCTTTTGTCATCTTTGCAATTTGCTAGGTGTAAGGTGAAACCTCATGATTGTTAATAGTCTGCAATTCTTCTTTTAAGAACTGTTCATATCCCTTGGACAATGACTTTTGGTTTTATATATTTCTGTTAATTGTTTATATTCCATATCAAGTCATAATCAGATAATTTTTATGCAAAGATTTTTTTCTAGCCAACTGCTTCCCTTCTTAGATATATTAATTTTGTTTACGTAAAAGCATTTTAATTTGATGTAATCAAAATGATGTATCTTTTATAATATGCTTTAAAGTTTTCAAGGTGCTTTACAAATATTATCTCATTTTATCTTCACAATATCCCTGTGTGATCTTATTTACAGATGAGGAAACTGAGGCAAAGTTGAATGACTTGTCTAGGGTCACACAGCTAGTAAACGTTTGAGGTCAGATTTAAACTCACATCTTTCTGACCTCAGGACCAGCCTTCTATCCACTGTACCCTAAGTTACTTCTATCCCTTATTTGGTTAAGAATTTTCCCCCTAGGAATAGTAATTCCCAACCTCAAACTATATTATAAAGCAACAGTAATCAAAACCATTTGGTACTATTTTTAAAATAGTAAAATAGAGTCTTTTCCTGTGGGATCCATCGGGTAGAGAGGAGTGTGGCTCTTACTCTCCGGTACCCGCTATGGCTTGCGTACGTTCCTTGATATCTGTGTACTCTGAAAAGGGGGAAGTATCTGGCAAAAATGTTACCTTGCCTGCTGTCTTTAAGGCTCCTATTCGTCCAGATATTGTGAATTTTGTTCATACCAACTTGAGAAAAAATAACTGTCAACTTTATGCTGTCAGTGAATTAGCAGGTCATCAGACCAGTGCTGAGTCTTGGGGCACTGGCAGAGCTGTTGCTCGAATCCCTCGTGTTCGAGGTGGAGGGACTCACCGCTCAGGCCAGGGTGCTTTTGGAAATATGTGTTGAGGAGGTCGCATGTTTGCTCCTACCAAGACTTGGCGCCATTGGCATCGCAGAGTGAACACAAAACAAAGACGTTATGCCATCTGCTCTGCGTTGGCTGCCTCTGCCCTGCCGGCACTGGTCATGTCAAAAGGTCATCGAATTGAAGAAGTCCCAGAACTTCCTCTGGTGGTTGAAGATAAAGTCGAAGGGTATAAGAAGACCAAGGAAGCAGTTTTGCTGCTTAAGGAGCTGAAGGCGTGGAATGACATCAAAAAGGTCTATGCTTCTCAGCTCATGAGAGCTGGTAAGGGTAAAATGAGAAACCGTCATGGGATCCAGCATTGGGGACCTTGTATCATCTATAATGAAGACAATGGCATTATCAAGGCCTTCAGAAACATTCCTGGTATTACTCTACTTAATGTGAGTAAACTGAACCTTTTGAAACTTGCTCCTGGTGGGCATGTGGGGCGTTTCTGTATTTGGACTGAAAGTGCTTTCCGCAAGTTGGATGACTTGTATGGTACATGGCACAGGCCTGCTACCTTGAAGAGTCACTACAATCTTCCTATGCACAAGATGACCAACACAGACCTTACCAGGATTTTGAAAAGCCCAGAGATCCGGAGGGCCCTCCGTGCACCACGCAAAAAGATTCATCGAGGTGTACTCAAGAAGAACCTACTGAAGAACTTGAGAATCATGGTGAAACTGAACCCCTGTGCCAAGACAATGCGCCGGAATACCATTCTACGCCAGGCTAAGAATCGGAGAATCAGAGAAACTAAAAGAGCTGCCTCACTAAAGAAAATTATGGAGGCAAGGAAAGCAGTAGAGGAGAAAAAGAAGAAGAAGCTTGTAGGTAATAAGAAGGTTGCAGGAACTAAGAAGGTTCCAGGGCAAAAGAAACCAGCAGAAAAGAAGCCTGCAGCAGCAAAAAAGCCTGTGGAAAAGAAGCCTCCAGCTGAAAAGAAACCTGCACAAAAAAAACCTGCAGCTGAAAAGAAGCCTGCAGCATAAATTCCACATATAAGTTTGTTGGGCCACAATCTATTGTGTCAATATTGTGAATTTCTAAAGAATAAATATTCAAAGTGGCTTTGGGAAAAAAAATAGTAAAATAGATCAATAGAACAGATTAGACAAGGGAGAATCAGAAATATTGGAACTCAACTCAGTGTTTGATAAACCTGAAAGTGTAAACTACATAGGAAAGAACTCCCTATTTTATAAGAGTTGCTGAAAAATCTGGAAAGCAGTTTGGCAGCAATTAGGTTTAGACTAACATCTTACACCATATTCTATAATAAACTAAAAATGGATACATGACCTAAGTATCAAAGATCCTACCATAAAAATTAGAAGAGAAACAGATCATTTACCTTTTATAGCTGTGGTAGGAGATGAACTCTTAACCAAACAAGAGATAGAGGTAATTACAAAAGATGAAATAGATACATTTGACTATGTGGAATTAAAAAGCTTTTGCGCAAACAAATACATATAGGATAAAATGAAAAGTGGTAGACTGGGGGAAAAATCTGTGCATCAAATACCTCCATCCAAGGTTTTTATATATCCAAGATATAAACAATTAAGAAATATGTAAGAAAAAAGTCATTGTCCAGTAGACGTGATTGAAGGATATGAACAAAGTTATCAAAAGAATTGCAAACTATTAACAACCGTATGAAAGAATGCTCCAAATCACTAATAATAAGGCAAATGAAAATAAAAGCAACCCTGAGGTTTCAAATCTTACCCTGAAAATTGGCAAAGATGGGAGTAGTAAATGTTGAAGGATGTGTAGGAAGATGGGCACCCTCATGCATAGTTGGTGGAGATGCAAATTGGTACAACTATTACAGAAACTAATTTAGAATTATGCAAAGAATAGGGTAAAACACCCCTATCCTTTGACCCAGAGATTTCTGTGCTATACCCAAGGAGATGCTTGATGAAAATAAAGGCTCCATATACATATATATGTATATATATACATACATATATATGTATATACATACATACATATGTATATATACATATATGTATATACATATATATATATGTATATATACCCCCAAATTTATGGGAACACTTCCTTTGGAACATGGATTGATTGGTTTTGGTGATCTTTTTCTCTTCTTCCTTATTTAAAAAATATTTGATTATAAGGGATAGCTTTCTTGGAGCAATTAGGGGAGGGATACAGGGATAAATCTAGGTGATACAAGACAGAAGATATTTAATAAAGATCTATTTATTTTTAAATTAATTTCATTTATTTTAAATATTTAATTTATTAATTTAAAAATTAGTTGAATTAAAAATTCAACCTCAACCAATAGTTGCAAAAGACATAACATCTGCTTCTCTTCAATTTTTTTAATGGTCTGATCTTTAATATACCCCTGCCTATTGTTACTGACAGGTTGACAAATAAATGCCTCTATAACCCTGAGAAGAGAGTCATAAGCAATCACTGCTCATTTCTTCTTCCTCAAACTGTTACTAGATTATCCCTTAGTTGACAGCACTCGTATATACACAGTCTCATTACTGAGAGGACCTACAGCTTCTCCCTTCTCCTCTTTGCAAAAAGCCTCATATCTAATACTTAACACCAAATGTTCAATAGTTCCTTTCTTTCTCGGGGCATTCTTCTGTAGGGGCAGAGAGGGGTTCTATGGTTCCTTTCTTTTGACATGAGTGATTATCTTTAAGCTATCCTACATTTCAATGTAAAATGAACCATGTTCACTTCCTTTATGTGTTTATTTAGCATGTTCTTAACATCACCAGTATCCCTCTTATCATTGAAATAAGCAAGGTTGTAAAATTTTCAAAATTATGTCTGAGAACTGCTTACTCTTCTGTTATTTCTACTAGCATGGAACACCATTACCATGTACTTAGCAATAATTTGTGATCTAGAATAACTGCCCTTGCCTTTCTGTTGTAATAAGGGCTTGAGAATTGACCTCCATTCAGGGATTTGCAAATTTAGAGGGACAAATGTTCCCTTGAAGCTCTGAGGGCAAGTTGAACTATTGTGATCTTTGAACCAAAAGGGAATTTGAATCACTCCTGGGAATTTTAAGAGATACACAGAGACTGTGATAGAACAAAGAGTGAGAAGGAAGAGATAGCATCCCTAGCCTTACCTTGGACTTAAAATAACTGAATTGGAACATGCTGGCCACACAGGCATAAGAGTGGACAGAAAAAACTGAATGGAGGGCCAAGCTACAGCAGAAAAGAGAGAGACAGAGGGGAGCCACCAGACCTCGAAGATATCTCAGAACAGAGAACTTGGGCTGAGCCTACTGGCTGTACCTAGCACTTCAAGGACTGAGAGAAGTTCTAAAAAAGTCTACTCTTTTCTCAATTCTCTGTGCCTGTCCATTGATATATATACATATATATATATATATATATATATATATATATATATATATATATATATATATATATATATTCTGCTTGTTTCTGTTACAGACATTTTTGCTGTATCTTAAACTTGCCTCAATTATAGAGAGGCCAGGGGGCTTTCTAGAGATACACAAAACTTTAAATTAGGGTAGTGATCCAAATCTATATCTAAATTTAGGAATTTTTCTAACTGGGGGCTCTAAGCTATCATGATTGTACTACTAACTTTTTATCTTTATAAACTACATAAAACACCAGAGGAGTGGACTGAATGGAATTGAGGTTCATCATATTGCCTCTAGGCTAAAAGTAAGCTAATTTTCATAACAGTTGTAGCCAATTAGATCTCCACAGAAAAGCATGGTAAGAAAGAAAGGATACAGATAGTGGTGGGGAACCTGCCACCTTAAGGCCACATGTGGCCTTCTAGGTCCTCAAGAGTAGCCTTTTTACTGAATACAAACTTCACAGAACAAACCTCCTTAATAAAAGGATTTGTTCTGTAAAATTTGGACTCAGTCAAAAGGTTGCACTCAAGGACCTAGAAGGCCATGTGTAGCCTTGAGGCTGCAGGTTCCCCACCCCTGGTACAGACTGAAGAAAAGTTAAATCTCCTAAGGAAGAAACAGAAAAAGCATCCAGCTCTTCCCTGTAGCAGTGGTGTCAAACAAATAGGAATTGGGTCACTAAACCATACATAAGGATTCCTGCTGGCCACATACTAATTTTTAAAAACCACAAATTAACATCATCTATGTTGTGTTGTATTTTTATTTATTTTGTGAGATTTGCATTTAATCAATTAAACTAATTGCATTTAATCTGGTTTGGGCAGTATTGGAATGTGTCGTAGACTGCATGTGACCCCAAGACCTCATGTTTGACATTTCTGTCCTACAGAGAGGAGAGAACATCACTAGCCGAGCGCCAGCCAGGCAACTCTTCATTCCATAACCACATCCAGTGTTGTTTTCCTATATTCATTGGTAAGAATGACTTATAATCAGAGCCCATTTGGCTCTGTCAGTCAAACAGCCTTTATCTGCCATAGCTTTTAGTAACAATCTGAAAAAAGCCTTTATCAGGCTTATAACCTGAAATTGGGAACTATTAGGATTTTCCATAACAGTTTCATTCTTCAACCTCCTGACATATTTCAGAGTTCCCTTCAGTCTTTTCAGATCTCTCCCCACCCCCTCCCTTTGCTTTTATTTTGAAGTTTGGGATTTGTTTATTTGTTTTTATTTTTGAGACTGAATATCCCTATCTCACTTAAGCTGGAAGTACAGTGGCTATTCATGGGCCCCATCCCAATACTGACTAGCAAAAAAGCTTTAAACTGTTCTGTTATTTCTGACCTGTCAGTCAGTCAATAAACATTTATTAAGCCTACCTACTAAGGGCAATGAGATGATGCAGTGGATAGAGCACCGGCCCTGGAGTCAGGAGGACCTGAGTTCAAATTCGGCTTTAGACACTTACTAGCTGTGTGACCCTGGGCAAGTCACTTAAACCCGTTTGTCTCAGTTTCCTCACTTGTAAAATGAGCTAGAGGAGGAAATGGCAAAACCACTGCAGTATCTTTGCCAAGAAAACCTCAAACTGGGTCACGAAGAGTTGGACAACTGAAAACCAAGTGAACACAGTCCAAAGCCCTACTTAGTGCCAGACACTATATTAATAAGAAAAAGGAAACCAGTTCCTGCCCTCAAGGAACTTACTATCTAATGGGGCAAGTTGTTTGGTCTTTTCAGTTGTGTCTGACTCTCACACTGCTGGTTGGTTGTTGTCTGTTCTGGAAGATGACCAAAATGATATCACTATGTAAGAGTCACATTACAGTGAGTCTGATTGTGGCTGATTGGACCAATACAAGCTTGGAAGTCTTTACCACAGGTCGGGCACAAATAATCCACATGAACATTTGGGGTGGATTCTCTAAATTTGTGTATCTTGCATTTCTTTTGAGCTATTTCTATTCTGCTGTGCTCATAGAGCACAGCACCTTCTCTGATGAAGGCACACTATTCTGGAAAGTCCTGTACCAATGTCTACCATGTCACACAATCACTTCCAAATTCACATTTCTACTAAGTGTCTGAGGCCAAATTTGAACTCAAGTCTTCCTGACTCCAGGTCTGGAGTGTGATCCACTGTGCCACCTAGCTGCCTAGAATGGGGGAAGACCACACGCAAAAGAAAGGGACAGTTGAGGAAGGAGAAGGCACTCTGAGTTGGCTCACCCCTTCTTAGGCAGCCTGATGGTCCTCTCTTCCTATATTTTGGTGCCTAAGTTAATGCTGCCAGCCACCCTGTGAACTTTAACCTTACTTTAGCCCCAAACTTCTAAACTCAAGCAATCCACTGTCCTCAGCATCCCCAGTAGGTGAGACTAAAGGCAGGCACCATCATGCCCAGTTGGTCCACCTTTTTAAAAAAGAACACTTATCACCCTTGATAATCTAGAACGTGGGGACATGTCCTTATAACCTCTTTACCTTCTCTTCCAGGAGGGACCCCTGCTCGCATTTTGAACAAACATTGGAGTCACACAGCCCTGACAGAAGAACACCTATGCAGGTCACCACAAAATTCTCCTTGCTCTTCCTACTTTCTGGAAATGAAGTGATGCCTAAAATAGTAGTGAGATGGTAGGATGCATTGAAAGGCATAGAGTCCAAGTCTGGAGAGGGGAAAGTCCAGTTGTACTCTGCTCTGGTCAGGTCACATCTGGAGTATTAAGTTCAGCCCTAGCCACCATCCTTGAAAAAAGACACTGATAATCTGAACATCATCCAGAGGAAGGGGAATGGAATGGTTAAGGTCCCCACAATCATACTATACAAGAAGAAAACTATAGGTGTTTAGCCTAGAGAAGACTTAGGGGTGCATCATAGTTGTAAATATTTGAAGAGCTATTATATGGACCAGCCTTGCTTTGCTTGGCCCCAAATGGCAATGGATGGAAGTTACCAAGAGGCAAATTTTGGCTTGATGTGACTAACATTAGAGCTCTCCAAAAGTTAAATGGGCTGATTTGGTAGGCAATGGGTGTCCCCCCGACCCCACCTCCCCAGAGGCCCTTAGACAGGCTATAAGGACCACTCATTGAATTTCTTGTTTCAATCTTGAATTACACTGGATGCCTCTGAGGTCCTGTGATTCCCCGTAGGACTGTAACCATAGCTTCGTCTTCTGCCTTTTCACCACCACTTCGAACTGGGTTCTGAGTTAGACAGGTCACTTGAAATAGTCTTAAAATTTGGAGTGGCATGACCTATGATTTCACTGGTATAAGGTGAGGAAACTGCCTTTGCTAATGCGAATCAACAAAAAAAGCCAGGGGCAAGATTGGATCCCAGGGCTTTAAGATGCTGAAATCATCGGTGCCAGCATCCATACTTTTGTTAACAGCATGAATGAATCATTGACTGCTTTCACTCATTGTACTCATCTCTACCACCAAATTTTGCTCATACTTACTGTCTATATAACACCTTCCCCCCACCCTGCTTTAGCTAGCTCCCTGAACATTCACACAACTCCCCTCTGACAGTGACATGGTAAGAGAGAGTTTGAATCTCACCTCAGATAATCATTAGCTGTGTTTGGGAAGTTACAAGGAAAGTGTGGGAGAGGAGAGGAATTAGGTTGCCTACCGAACTGAAGGGGTGCAGAGCTGTTTGCTGACTTCATTGTTGTATACCTGTGAAAGCTGGACAGTGTACCAGCACCATGCAAGGAAACTGAATCACTTCTATTTGGTGGTGATGGTGGTAGTAGTAGTGGTGGTGGTGGTGGTGGTAGCAGTTGTAGTAGTAGTAGTAGTGGTGGTGGTGGTGGTAGCAGTTGTAGTAGTAGTAGTAGTGGTGGTGGTGGTATTGCTAGTGGTGGTGGTAGTGGTAGTGGTAGTGATAGTAGCAGTAGCAGTAGTAGTAGTAGTAGTAGTAGCCTAGCTTCCTTCCCAGCATACCTTTGATATAACTTGACCTCTTATGAGAATCCTTTTCTTATCTCCCCCACGTCCTTAGTCTCCTCTCCTTGAAATGACTATGTATTTATTTGGCTATATTCCTCTTATAATCTGCAGTAGAATGTAAGCCCCTTGAGGGCAGCCACTATTTTTGGCTTTGTATCTACAATGCCTGGCATCTTCTAAGTGCTCAACAATCCTTATTGAATCTATTCTAATTATTATTAATAATAATAATAGCTAGCATTTATGTAGAACTCTTGGGCTTGAAGAGTACTTTATGAATATTCTCTCATTTGATCCTTTCCAGGAAGGTAGATGCTACTATTATCCCTGTTTTATAAATAAGGAAACTGAGGCAGACAGAAGTTAATTGACTAGCTGAGGGTCACACAAGTGGTAAGTGACTGAAGCTGGATTTGAACTTCGGTTTTCCTGACTTCAGGCCTGGCACTCTATGCACTGTACCACCTAGTAGTGGTCTCAACCTAACTCCAAATTCACATTTGTTCCACTGCAGATACTGCCATCTACTCAATGGATGACTTGCCTGAGTGTTTTGTTTTTCAGAGACTCAGTTTTCTTCAGAGGGCTGGCATGATTTTAGTCTCTGCCAACCATATCCCTAAAGTCAAAAACTCCATGATATCATGGAGAAGGGGATCTAAGGAAAGGCCATCTTGGATATTCTCTCTGTCCAAGGGAAAGGCCATCTTGGATATCCTCTCCATGTAGTTGGACAACCAAAATCTTTCCCAATATCCCTTGCGGTAGCAGTGATGGATAGGAGAGCCAGCGACAATGACCTGTTGCTTTGTCAGATGGAGGATACAGGTAATGGCATTTTCCAGAGGAAGGAGGGAAATGGTCACGTCATACTTGGAAGAGGTTTGGATGAACAATGGATGAGCGTATTAGCTACCAACCTCAAAAAAATCTGTTCTTGATGCTGTCCCTTTAAAAAGCCACACACGTCCTCATCCTTGGCTGAATAGAAGTGTTTTCCTTGTCTTGTAAGAAACATGACATTATAACTACATATTTATACTTTGCAATAAATGTCAAGGTCAGATTGAATCTGAGTATTCGTTGAATTCCCCCTGAGCATATTAAATCTGAAACATTGAAAAGTTGGGTGGTTTATCTCTTCTTCTCCAACACCATTCTATAGATTTCCTATGTCCAATTTGGGGGGTGTGGGGTGAGCTTGGATGAAATGGAAAGAGGGGGTGGAATGAAATCATCCCCAATAGCCACGTGACTTGGTAGTAAGAGAGGGAGATGATATTCTCAAAAAGGAAAATGTAGAGCACGGGATCCTAGCAGTGGGAAAGGATCTCAGAGACCACCTAGTCTACCCTCCTTATTTTATAGATGAAGTAGCCAAGGCCCTTAGAGGGGCAGTGACTTAATCTAGGTCACATGGACTCAGCAACAGAACCAGGATTCATAGGAGCATAGATTTAGAGCTGGAAGAGGCCTTAGAGATTGTCTAATTCAACTCTTTCATTTTACAGATGAGGAAACTGAGGCCCAAGAAGCAGAAGTTAAAAAACAGCTCACATTTCCATAGTGCTTTGACAATTTGCAGAGAGTACCTTGTGAAATGAGCAATGCCTGTGTTGAGCCCCATTTCTCAGAGGAGGCTCTAAAAGGGAAACCACTCGGATAAGGTCGTCCTTCAAGTAGGCAGTATCTTCCATGGAAAGAATGTTGAATTTGGTCTGTGTCTCAGTTTCCCCACATGTGAAATGGGGCTAATGATGCTGAATAATCAACAAAACCACCGGCCCCATGGTCCACCCCGTCCTCCTGGCTACACGGTCCTCTCTGCGTTTTTGCGATGCTGCCATCTCTTGGCTTTCCTCCCTAGTTCTTTCCACCTCAGTCTCCTCTGCTCCATCGCCATCCATTTCAATGGCCCCTAACTGGGGCTGTCCCCCATTGCCCCGTCCCGAGCCCTCTTCCTTGTTTCTATTCTTTCCCCTGGCCATCTCACACCTTCTATTTAACTATCATCTCTCCACAATCTCTCTGTCCTAGCCCTAGTCTCTCTCCTAAACTCCAGTCCTGAATTGCCAACTCTTCCCAGCACATTTTCTGCTGGATGGATGTCTTGTGGGAATTTCAAACTCAACACATTTCAAAACAGAACTCATTATCTTTCCCCCCAAACCCGCTTCTTTTCTGAACTTTTATAAGCAACACCATTGTTGGGCATCATGCTCAACTCTTCCCTCCGTCTTATCCCCTCATCCAATCAGTTGCAAGGTCTTATTGATTCTACCTCCATAACATCTCTCACATCCATTTCCTCTTCTGAAATCACACAGCCACCACCCTATCTTAGAAACTCGTCGAGTCTTGCCTGAACTATTTCTGGCTGCTGCTCAATCGTGTCCAACTCTCTATGACTCCATTTGGGGTTTTCTTGACAGAGATACTTGACTGGCTTGCCATTTCCTTCTCTAGCTCATTTTACAGATGAGGAAACTGAGGTAAACAGAATTAAGTGACTTGCTCAGAGTCACACAGCTAGGGAGTATCTCAGTCTGGATTTGAATTCATGAAGATGAGTCTTCCTCCTGATTTTAAGCTCAGTGCTCTATCCACTGCACCACCTAGCTGCCCTATTACTATTTCCATGGACTCCTGTCTCAAGTCTCTCCCCACTTGAGTTCATCCTCTACTCAGCTGTTAAAGCAATCTTCTTAAAGCATAGGTCTGGTTATGCCCCTGTCCCTTTCCCCTCATTCAATCAACTCCAGAGGTTCCTTATCACCACTAGTATCAAATATAAAATCCTTTATTTGGCTTTTAAAGCCATTCTCAGCCTGACTCCTCCCTATCTTTCCATGTACTCTAGGTCCGGTGACACTGGTCTCCTGACTCTTCTTCACACTAGACTGTGATGAATTAATTCCTTGAGAGCAGAGGCTGCTTTTTGCCTCTCTTTGTATCCCTACTACTTAGCACAGTGCCTGGCATATGGTGCTTAATAAATGCTTATTGGCTGACTGACAAGACACTCTCCAGATGGTGCATTTTTGTTGGCTGTTCCCACAGTGATTTCCCTAAAGTGCAGGCCTATGTCACTCACTTGTTCGAAAAGCTCCCAGGCTCCTTATTACCTCTAAGCTTTCACAAAACCACTTTTATTTGACTTTGAAAACCCTTCACAATCAGGTGGTATACTATTGTTCTAGACTTATCAGTGTTAGCCCTCTGTGCTACTTCCAAACTGGCTTTATTGTTCCTCATACACAAGGCTCTATCTCCCCTCTTAGAGCCTTTGCATAGGCCATCTCCAAACCTGGAATGCCTTCCCCCTTCCCTTCCTCTTAAAATCTCTATGGTAGCCCTCTTCTGATTCCCCAAGCTGCTGGTGCCGTTTTGATCATTTTGTATTTACCTAGTGTAGGGGTGGAGATAGATTGAGCTGACCAACCACTCCCTTACCCAAATTAGCCAGCATATCTTTTCCAGGTGACAACAAATCTTGATTGAATCTGTATATGTGAACCTCCGACTAGGTGTGAAGCAGCTTCCCTAGGTAGGACTGGGAAGTCTATTTGGATTAGTCAAGGGACTTGGTTATGCCCCTTGGGACTAATATAAATAAAACTGGGAGTTTGGAATTGAGGGTTCAAGTGAGTGACAAGGCAGGACAAATACCTCTCTATTGCAAACTCGTGGTTTTGTGTGAGGCTTAAAGAAGACAATGGGTGCCAAAGTACTTTATAAACCTCCAAGCAATAAATAAATGTCAGCTCTTACATTGCTCCAGAGCATGGCAGAAAGCCCAGGTCCTATTTCCACACTGCCTGCTGAGCCATGATCACCTTCATCTTCACCCAATCTTGGGAGAGTTTGACTCTATCTGACAGCACCACGTGTCCTCAAGACAGGGTTCTGTATGTTAGCCAGAAGCTCAAAAGAATTGAATAAACATGTCATGGAAACATGAAGTAGGGGGTAGCATGTTGATCTTATTTCACTTAGAGAAACCAGTCAAACAGGAATGACAGTGGGGTGGAGGCCTGACTGGAATGGGGACTTGGAAGCAACAAGCATACAAAGAAAATTATAAAAACATTGTTCCTGCCCTCTGGGAGTGCACATTCTAGTGGGAGAGATGGAGAGATCACCAATCCAATCCCTTTATTTTCAGGTGAGGAAACTGATGATCAGGGAAGAGGAAGTGATGTACCCAAGGTCCCAAGTGATAGTGAAAGGCTAAGGGGTCTAGGGCCAGGTCTACTGCTAACCAGCTGTGTGAGTTTGGGTAAGTCTTCTTTCCTCTCTATGGGACTCTGCTGGTCTGTAAAATGAGGGGGTTGGATTTCAGAGGACTTAGCTGGATCATCTCCAAAGCCCCTGACACCTCAGAAACTGAGTCCTAAACACTGGGCCTGGCATATAAGTGTTTAATAAAAGCTTGTTGATGACTGACTAAGGTGCTTCCCTGTTTTGACATTTCCTGGTCTAAACTCCCTCCCAGCTCTGACATCCCCTGTTCTAAGGCCCCCTAAGCTCTGACATTCCATGTTCTAAGCTCCCTCCAGGTCTGACATTCCCTGTTCTAAGGCCCCTCCCAGTTCTTACACTCCCTGTTCTAAGGCCCTCCAAGCTCTGACATTCTCTATCCTTAAATCTCTTTCAGATCTGGCATTTTGTGCTCTAAGGTCCTCTCCAGCTCTGACCCTCTCTGAGTCTGCAAGGCTCCAAATCTTCCCCCTCCTCTCAAAGAGGCAGATAACTCATTACTCCCCAGTAACACCCAGGCCTCTGACTACCCAGCAGCCTTCTCCCTTGCCACTGCCATGAGAGCGTGTGTGGTTTATTTTGTTCTGCGCACTGATGCAGATGAAATTAATTCAGTCCCAGTGAATTCAGCAGCATGAGGTCTTCTCACATCATTACTGTCCAAGGGTATAAGTCAGTGATTTCCACAAGGCCGCTTGGATGCTAATTCTTAGCCCAATATATAAAAACCAGGTGCTTCCAGGAACTGTAAATATGAGTCTCCTTTAGGCTTTTAGAGAGACTGCTGAATTGAATAATCATAAAAGATATTTCTCCCATTGAGATTTATGCCTTTTCTTCCCCTAGTTCCCAACAGATAAAAAACCCAT
Source organism: Trichosurus vulpecula (assembly GCF_011100635.1). Classification (NCBI taxonomy): domain Eukaryota; kingdom Metazoa; phylum Chordata; class Mammalia; order Diprotodontia; family Phalangeridae; genus Trichosurus; species Trichosurus vulpecula. The sequence continues at coordinate 34,537,423 of NC_050573.1, read as the reverse complement.
ATTTTACCAAAATATATCTCCCATCCGTGATCCTGGAAAATCTCACTAACTGACTATATTTATTGGGAAATGATTCACATTAATTTCAGGCTTCATCCTAATATTATATTTATGACCAACGGTGCGAGCTGCGTGCTGGTGTTCTTGACTCATTCTTGGCATATATTCTCTGTTTCTGCAAATATACATTGTAAACACTGCCTGGAGAGAAAGAATCATAAAAACCAAAATAGGTTCTCTTTAGAAAATCAGTTAATCCTAACCCAAGAAGACAGCCAGTCTCTCTGATTAGGAACAGGAGGTCCCTGGGATTATCTCTGTTGGATGTTCCTTGTTCCAAGTTCCCCTGCTCCCTCCCTGCCCCCCACTCCACCTGAAGCTCTCACCCGACATCTCAGGGGGGACGAGAGGATATGGATGAGGGAGATTTCAGGTGGAAAAAAAACTCTTGATGGATGGTTCCTATAAGAGACACATCTGTCCAATGTACAGACAGAGAAACTAACTACCAGATAAAGGAAAAGATGCTGAACCACAGAGGGCCAGAGTTGGAAGGGACCTAGTCCTTATCCAAAGCTCCCCTCTCCTGCTGACGATTGGTCCATCCCTTGAAAGACTCCAGAATGTAGAATTTGCTCTGTCCAAAGGCACTGCTGGACAGCTCCGATTGTTAAGAAGTTTTTTCTTCATCCCATCCAGCTTAAATGGAAAGTGCATTCACTGGGTCTAAAGCCCGATGACCTGGGTTCAGATTCTACCTCCGAAACTTGGTACTTCTGTGCCCTTTGGGCAAGGCCCACCCCTGGGCCTCAGTCTCCTTGTCTATAAAATGGGGGTTATGGATTAGATGGCCTCTCAGGTCTTTTCCAGCTCTCCATCAAAGATGCTTTGTAATTAGCACTTTCCTATTTCTACTTTCTGTTCCTACTTCTGTTTTCTGGGGCCAAGTGGGGCAAATCAAGTGACTTGTCTTCCAAGAGCTTTCCCTTTGAATAATTCGAAGCCATTTATCTCTTTACCCCTTAGGGATTCTCTTCTCCAGCCTCAACCTCCCAGTTTCTGTCAGCCCTATCTTAACTTCAGATGAGTGGGTTTAAGAAAAACCCAAAGCTTTCCTTCCTTACTCACTGGGAGCTAGTGACCTGTCTCTTCCTCAGATCTCACAGAGCGTTGTGCTTTATGCCTCGATGTAGAATCTGTGTATTATCAAATAATTACCAAAAATAACTCCCAGTCCTGTAGCCATTGAAGATTTACAAGGCACAATGATCCTGCAAAGTGGATAATGAAAAAGATCATCCCCATTTTATGGATGGGGAAACTGAGTCTCAGGGAGATGAAGTGATTTGCCCAGGGACTCAGCTAGGAATTGTTTGAGCCATGATATTAACCCAAGTCTCCTGACCAAATCTAACACTTTCTACATTTTATTTTATTTCATCCCATCCAACTACTAGACTATAAACCCCTTGATCAAAGGGACTTTATTCAACTATCATGTTCATCCGTATCCTACCCTCTACTTTCCTTCTCATCCTCAGTGAGCAATGATCAAACAACATCATCACTAGCACCTGGAAAAAGTGGGACAATCTTCTGCCTTATGGATCTATGCCTGATCCTGGTGAATGCCCCCTGACCAAAGGTCCCTAACCTGGCCACTGCTCCCTGGCAGGTATTCTTGAGGTCAGGAACTCATTTTTGTCTTTGTGCCTATCCCCAGCACTTATTTTCATGTCCTTCATATAAATACTTGTTGTTAAATTCTGTTATCTCCCTCCTTCTCCACCCCATGGTGCTCTACATAAAATGGTTGTTCAACCAACCAAGCAATGAACAAACATTCATTAAGTACCCACTGTGTGCCAGGCATTGTGCTAGGATACAAAAGAGTTTAGACAGCCCCTGTCCTCAAGGAGCTTACCATCTATGGGGAACAATAGATATTTGTTGAATGGAATGGAATTCTTAGCCCAAGAATTTCTGAAAGTTGCTCTGGCTAAGTCTAATCTGAGGAGGAAAGGTTAGGGGAAGGGGGAGGGCCTGCTCTATCCATCCATGCTGCTCTGCAGATTTATTGCCCACTCTCCATCCCTTACTACCCCCCCCCAAAAAAAAAGCTGGGGTGGGGGGAAAGTAAAACTCATTTCTCATCTGTCAGAGGGGAAGTTCCTGCCCAGGCCCTACAAACAGTTGCCTTAAAAAATGTCAGGAATATTTTTAGCCTAGAGAATTGGTGCATATGTGTAGTGGATGGGAGAAAACAGAAATGTTAAAACACAACAAACTCTTTAAAGGACAGCAAGACTGTGGTCTTGGGCAGAGTTCAAGGGAACAGAGAGATTCTGAGCTGGGAGGGGCCTTAGAACAAGGGAGTCAGAGGTGGGAGGTTCCTTAGAACATGGAAGGTCAGAGCTGGGAGGGTCTTTAACAATCATCTTGTCCAAGTCCTCATTTTATAGAAGAAGAAACTGAGACCCAGACAAGGGGACATGATTTGCCCAAGGTAAGTAGTAGGAGAGTAGTAGGGGATTTGAACCCATGCCCTCCGACCCTAATACAGGATAAATCCAACGAGAGGAACAAAGACTATTCACATCAGTCTTATGAAGCTCCCACACAAATGCCTGGCCCTGTGTCACAGCATTTACCTGTCTGGCTGGGCAGCAGGGTGGTCATCTACAACCATGCCAACTTTGAAAGCAACTAGCTATGGTCCCTCCCTGACCACTGCAGATGGCCACCTCTACTTTCCAGCTTTCCTGGCTTCCTTCAAGACTCAGCTCCAATCCCATCTTCTTCAGACCTTTCCCAGCTTCCTCCTGCTACTAGCACCTTCCCTTTTGAGATTGCCTTCCATCTGCTCTCCCTAGATATTGTGTGTGTAACCAATTTACAAAGAGGTATCTCCCATTGGATTATGATCTCTGTGAGGACGGGAACCATCTTTGCCTTTCTTTGTACTCCTAGTGCTTAACACATTGGCTGGCACATAGTAGGCACTTTATAGTAGGCTTGTTGACTGACACATGTTTGGTAATAAAAATCCTTTGTAGGAAGAACAAGTGGGTGCAGCAGAAATGGATACCCAAAGGGGGAAGGGCAGGTGGAACCATGATACTTGGTTAGATTTAGAGGGAATGCTCCAGGAGAAGCCGAGAGGAAGACTTGTTATACTCATAACCTACTTTCCTATAGTACTTATATATTTTTTAAAGAGCATTTTCTTTCCAAGAACTCTATGTGGCAGGTAGTATATGGTTTTTTCCACTTAATAGTATTTTCCCCCAATTACATGTAAAGAAAGTTTTTAACATTCATTTTATAGGATTTTGAGTTCCAAATTTTTCTCCCTCCCTTCCCTCTCCAGGATAGCAAGGCTGTACATAGACAATCATATTAAACATTTCCACATTAGTCATGTTGTAAAAGAAGAATCAGAACAAAAGGGGAAAACCACAAGAAAGAGAAAAAAGAGAAAATAGTCTGCTTCGATCTGCATTCAGACTCCATAGTTCTTTCTCTGGAGCTGGATGGCATTTCCCATCATGAGTCTTTTAGAATTGTCTTGAATCATTGTATTGCTGAGAAGAGCTAAGTCTATCACATTTGCTCATCACACAATATTGCTGTTACTGTCTACAATGTTCTCCTGCTTCTGCTCCTTTCACTCAGCGTCACTCAGTTCACGTAAGTCTTCCCAGGTTTTTCTGAAGTCCACCTGCTCATCATTTCTTACAGCACAATAGTATTCCATTACATTCATATACCATAACTTGTTCAGCCATTCTCCAATTGTTGGGCAGCCCCTCAATTTCTGATTCTTGGCCACCACAAAAAGAGTTGCTATAAATATTTTTAGTACATGTGGGTCCTTTTCCCTTTTTGTGATCTCTTTGAGATACAGACATAGAAGTGGTGTTGCTGGATCAAAGGATATGCAGAGTTTTATAGACCTTTGGGCATCATTCCAAATTGCTCTTCAGAACGGTTGAATCAGTTTACTCCACCAAACAATGCATTAGTATCCCAAATTTCCCACATCTTCTCCAACATTTATAATTTTCCTTTTCTGTCATATTAGCCAATCTAATAGATATGAGGTGGTGCATTTCCCTAATCAATAGTGATTTAGAGCATTTTTCATATGACTATAGATAGATTTAATTTCTTCATCTGAAAGCTACCTGTTCATATCCTTTGACCATTTCTCAATTGGGGAATGTCTTGTATTCTTATAAATTTGATTCTGTTCTCTATATATTTAAGAAGTGAGGCCTTTATCAGAGACATTAGCTGAAAAAATTGTTTCCCAGCTTTCTGCTTTCCTTTTAATCTTGGTTGCATTGGTTTTGTTCATGCAAAACTTTTTAATTTAATGCAATCAAAATTATCCATTTTGCATTTAATAATGTTCTCTATCTCTTATTTGGTTATAAATTCTTTCCTTCTCCATAGATCTGACAGGTAAACTATTCCTTGCTCTCTTAGTTTGCTTATGGCATCACCCTTTATGTCTAAATCATGCACCCATTTTGACCTTATCTTGGTATATGATGTGAGATGTTGGTCTATGCCCAGTTTCTGCCATACAGTTTTCCCAGAAATTTTTTGTCAAGTAGTATGTTCTTATCTGGGTAGTATATGTTTTTATCATTTTTATAGATGAGGAAACCAAAGCTCGGTAAAGTTATGGCCCAGGTCACATAGACAGTTAATGGCAAAGTGGTATCTGGACCCAGAGCTTCCTGATTCCAAGCTGAGGACTGTATCCACTACACTTTACTCATTGGGTTGGAGAAGACAAGCTGGGGGTGGTGACCCTCACACCCTGCTGGCATTCACTCACCTGCAGTGTCTCCTAGCAGGGAGACTGAGGGTGGTGAATCACTCAAGCCCAGGAGTTCTACACTGAGGTGCAGCAGGGTCAGGTGATCAGGTGTCCACATTAAGTCTGACACTTGCATGGTGAGCCTTCTGGGAGGGAGGGGCTGCTAAAGGAGGAGTAAGTAGTCCCTGCTGGAAATGAAGTAGATCCAAATTCCCATTCTGAGCAGAAATGGAATTGGGCCCATGATAGAGTGGCGCTTTGAGCCTGGTGAGATAGACTTAGAGGTCTCTATCCACCATGCCTTTTTTTGGAGGCAATTGGGCTTGAGTAACTTTCCCAGGGTCACAAAACTAGTAAATGTCTGAGACTGGATTTGAACTTAGGTCCTACTGACTTTAGAGCCTGTGCTCTATCCACTGTACCATCTAGCTGGCCTGAGACCTAGTCTCAAATGAAGGAATAAAAGAAAGCTTGATAGCTAGGTAAATAGATAGATGGAAAGAGAGAAAAAAAGAAAGAAAGAAAGAAAGAAAGAAAAGAAGGAAGGAAGGAAGAGAAAAGAGAGAGAGGGAGGGAAGGAGAGAGGGATTGAGATAGAAAGAAAGCGAAGGAGGGAGGGAGGAAGGAAGGAAGGAGGGAAGGAAGGATAAAGTCAGAGGGGTCTGGATTCAAATCCCAACACTGCCACTTATGTGTGACCTTGCTCAAGTCCTTTTCCTTTGTTCAGCCTCAGTATGCTCATCTGTGAAATGAAGACAACGTGCTCTCTAAGGACCCTTCCTGCTTGAAATCTAGGATCCTCTGACTTGGCCCTTTAAGGATTCCTTCCGTCTCTGAATCCATGATCTCCAAAAAAAGAAAATGATAAGAATACCAGACGTTTATATGGCACTTTAAGGTTTGCAAAATACCTTCCACTCATTATCTCATTTGAGCTTGATAAAAATCCTGTGAGGTAAGTGCTACAGTTGATATTATCCCCATTTTACAGTCGAGAAAACTGAGCCTGGGAAAAGTTAAGTGACTTGCTCATAGTTACAGATCTAGTAAGTAGAAGGGGTAGGATTTGAATCCAGGTCTAGGCAGCTCAGTGGCATCATAGAAGAAGTGCCAAAGTCTGGAAGATCTGGGTTCAAATCCTGTCTCAGACACTAGCTATGTGAGCCTGGGCAAGTGATTTAATCTCTCTCAGTTTCAGTTTCTTTACCTGGAAAACGAGGATGATAATAATACTGTAGCATTTTCCTTCCTAAGCTGATAATGCATGTAAAGTGCTTTGAATGAATACATTAATAAAGCATTTATTAAGTGCCTTCTGTGTTCCAAATACTGTGCTCAGTGCTGGGGACACAAATAGAAAAGCCTGACAGCCCTGGCTCTCAAGGATCTTAGATGCAGAGGTGGGAGGGGCCACAGAGGGCCCAGAGAGGTTGTGACTTGTCCACGGTCACCAGGCTAGTAAGCTTCAAAGGCTGGATTTGAACCCGGGCCCTTGTGACCCCATTTGTCTTGTTCCCCCCAGGATACTATAGGCTTCTTGAGGGCAATGATTGTTTTATGCACTTCTATCCTTCAATACCTTCAGTGATAGTGTCTGGCTATTGTTAGAACAAAACTTACGGAAAAGTGAAAAGAGCTCGGATTCTAGAATTTGAGGCCCTGGTTCAAATCTGTCTCTCTTGCTGTGGGTCCTCAGGTAAATTACTGCACCTCTCTGTTTTGGTTTGCTCCTCTATAAAACGAAGAGGTTGGTCTAGATGGCCTCTGAGCTCCCTTGCAACTCCATGCTTATGATTCTCAATAAATGGGCATTTATTAAACACCAACTGTGTTCCAGGAACTGTTCCAAGGTACTCACAGCCTCGTTTTACACAAGAGGCAACTGAAACTGGAGAATGAAATGATTTACCTATAGGGTAAGAATCAGAGGTAAGATTTGAACCCGCGTTCTCAGACTCCAGAGCAGGGCTCTATGGACCGTCTTTTGCTTTTCTTTGGATCTCCAGCCCTTAGTACAGTGCCCGGCGCATAGTAGGTGCTTACTAAATGTCTGTTGACTAGCTGAGTCCCCAGCAAAGGGGAGGGTCACTAGCAAGCGAGTGCTGAGCCCCGCCGGCCCCGCGCCCTCGTCTTCCCATCACCTCTCAACACCTCCAGAGCCCTGGTAGCGGCTGCAAATTAACTGTTTACTTTTAGCCTCCACGTCTGTCATCAGGCCCATTGTCAATAAATTTGTGTCTGTTACGCAGACGCCTGCATCCCATATTAAACATCATTACGGCGCCATCCCAGAAGCAGGCGCAGCTGTCAGCTAGGGCCGGCACAGGAGCCGTCAGAGGAGACAGCGAAAGACCCAGATGCTACCGCTGGGATAAAAAGAGACGTTTCCAGGGGTTAACATCTGGATTTCACAGCTGCCAAGCATGCCCTGTCTGGCCTCCAGGAACCGGATCCATTCATTGAGAACAAAGAGCCTGGCTCCTCCTCCCTCCCGCTTCCTCCCTTCCTAACTGAGGAAGAGCATGGCCAGAGCTTGGGGGGCGGGGCGGGGGTGGGGAGGGGGAGGCCTTCTCTCCCCTCCCCACATCTTTCCTCATTCTTGTCTCCATCTTGTATCTGTATGTTGTCTTCCCCATTCGACTATGAGCTTCTGGAGGACAGACACTGTCTTTGGACCCCCAGTGCTTACTCAACACAGTGCCTGGGATACAGTCATTATTCAGTCATTTCAGACCAGCTGGACTCTCCAAGACCCCATTTAGGGTTTTCTTGGCAAAGATACTGAAGGGATTTGCTATTTCTTTCTCCAGCTCATTTGACAGATGAGGAAACTGAGGCAAATGTGTACAGACAAAAAAAAAACCATTCCCACGTTGGCCATTTCCAAAAAAAAGATTATGTCTCCCTCATTCTGTCCTCTGAGCTCCCCCTTCTCTGTCCAAGCTTCATCCTGGGTGCTCTGAATTGTGGTTGGGCAGTGTCCTTAAGTTTCAGAATTGTGTGTCATTATGATGTGGTTATATAAATTGCTTTTCTGCTATCCCCTTATTTTTACAGGGAAAGAAACAGTTCTCGGAAGAGAAAGTGGACTGTCCTAGGTCACACAAGGAAGCAGCAGGGTCAGGATTTGAATCTGGGTTCTCTGAGTCCCCTTTCCCCCTACACCACACTCCCCATTTTCTTCCTCTCTTTTGCCTCAGTAGGCAAAAGATGGAAAGGGGCCAATGTAGGAGTGACTTCAGGAAAAAACTCCCTCATGATGAGAGCTGCCCAGTACCAGAATGGGCAGCCTCCGCCTCCCCACCTCCAATGGTCTCCCAATAGAGGCTTGCGGGTCTATACTGTGGTAGATTGGTATTCCTCTGCAGGTTGGCTTGGAGTAAGAGATCCCAGAAGTCCCACCAGATCTGAGATCCTGGTACTCAGCTGAACCAGCTGTGGCCGAAGGAAGAAAGGTTAGGATTTTCTCTCTGCTAGCTGAGTACCCCTGGTCACATTGTTTGATCTCTCTGGGACTCAGTTGACTGATCTATAAGATGGGGACAGCAAAACTTGGACCTTCTACCTCACAGGGGCTCTGGAAAGGAAAGCATTTGTAAAATTGGGGTCATGAGTGTTGAGTGTTCACACTAAGGCCTTTGAGTGTCAGCTGGACACCTGATGGACACAATCCTCTGTCTCTACTGTCTTGCAATCCCCAAGAGACAGTCAGTTGCTGGTGAGTACCCCGGTACCCAGCTTACTCTCCATGTACTGATTATCACATTGTCAAGCTCTGTGACTCCAGTGCTGTCTAGGCCAGCTTAGGATCTGGAGCATCTGAGAGTCCCAGAATCACGGATTCTGAGCTGAGACCTCAGAGCTCATCTTGTCCAGCAATTTAGAAAGGAAAAAACTAAGGCATCAGTGGTGAGATTTGAATCCAGGCCCTCTGCAAGGATTCCTTTCCTCTGTATCACACTCCTAGAATGTCAGATCAGGGTCCTTTAGAGGTCATTTAGTCAGACACCTTCATTTGATAGAGAAGGAAAATCTGAGTCTTAGAGACAGAAAATGGCTTAGATGAGGTCACATAAGGAGTGAGTGGACTGGCTGGGGCTAGAATTCAGGTCAGGCCCATTTTTTAAACGCCCCATAGTGCACAGAGTGTCAGTTCTGAAGTCAGGAAGATCTGAGTTCAGATCAAGCCTCTTACTAGCTGTGTGACCCTGGACAAGTCATTTCACCCAGTGTGCCTCAGTTTCCTCATCTGTAAAATGAGCTGGAGAAGGAAATGGCAAACCACTCCTGTATCTCTGCCAAGAAAACCCCAAATGGGGTCACAGAGAGTTAGATACAACTGAAAATGACTATAAACAGCAACAACAAAAGCTGTTTCCATGGAGCCTGACAATGTAGTAAAAGGCACATGGAGAGAGTGCTGAACTAGGAACCAGGGCAGAGGACCCGAGCTGGGGTCTGGGATCCATCCCTTCTGCACCATATGACCCTGGAGAAGTCTCTTCATTGGCACAAGGCTTGGCTTCCTTATCTACAAAACAAGGCCAAACCCTAGCTGACATCTATGTGATGCTCTAGGGTTTGCAAAGCATTTGATCAAATAGGTTATTTTATTTGGTCCTAGAAGGTCCATTGTGCAAAATGGAGTTTGCATCTGGGTCCTCCACTACTTCCCCATTGCCTTTGTTCCTTCAGAACCTAACACAGGGTAGAAGCTTAACAAATAACCATTGAAATGAGTCATATAGATGTAGAACTCAAAGGGGCTTGGGAAATCATCTAATCCAATCCCACTCATTTTACAGATGAGGAAACCGAGGGCCCAGGGCTGGTCCAGGCATTTTATTTCACCAGTGTAGAGAGTTCCTGATATGGAAACACCTCCTATCAATGCTAAGCAGCAACTTATCTGTGACTTAAAGATCTGTGATCTCAAAGTATTGAGAGGTCAAGGGACTGAACCAAGGTCACATAGCCAGTATTTCCAGAGGGAGGACTTGAACCCAAGTCACACAAGGTAGTAAATAGCAGATTTGAATCCCAGGTCTTCTGATTCCCGATCCAATGTGCTTTTTACTCTCCCATATTATCTTCTTAAAGTCAGGGACCAAAATAAAGTGGCCACCAGAGAACCTATGGAAACTTGGAAAGCCTAATCAATCACCTAGTCTGTCTACACAATGGCCAATCCATCTGTCCACAAGTATTTAGGGAGCCCAAAGGCAAACAAACATTTATTCAACACCTGTGGGCCAAAGAATCTTCCCAGCTATGAGACTGTGGGCCAGTTCTTTAGACAGAACCTCAGAGCTGAAAGGGATCCTGCTCCTTACTGCAGGGTAACCCACAAGTAATCATCTGGCCTCTGCTTGAATATCTTTTGGGTCCATGCCAGGAAGCAAGCTCCCACCTCCCTTCCATCAGCTCCAAACTACGCCACCTTGGTGGGACAAAGAAAGTGCTTAATAAACATTCTTTCATCTACCTATCTCTCTGTCTGTCCATTCATCTATCCATCCATCTATCTATCTATCTATCTATCTATCTATCTATCTATCTATCCAACCATCCATCCATCTATCCATCCACTCATCTATCATCTATCCACCCATCTACCTAGCCAACTATCAATCCATCCATCCATCTACCCATCTCTCTCTCTATTTCTATCTATCTAATTATATCCATTCATCCACCCATCCGTCTTTCTATCCATATGTGTATCCATATCCATCTATCCATCTATCTACCTAGCTTTACATCTACTTATCTATCTATACCTATCTATCTACATATATCTACCCATTTATCCATCCATTCTTCCATCCATCTATCCATCTATCTATCTATCCATCTATCTATCCATCTATCTATCTATCCATCCATCTATCTATCTATCTATCTATCTATCTATCTATCTATCTACTTGTCTGTCCATCCATCCATCTGTCTATTGATCCATCTATCTCTCCATGTATCTAACCACCTATCTATCCATCCATCCATCATCCATCCATCCATTCATGTATTGATCTATCCATCTATCTACCTACCTACCTTCCTGTCTGTCCCTCTGTCCATCCTTTTACTCCCTCCTAAGGCAGGACATTCTACACCTGGACAGCCTCTCTCATTGTTGGGAAATTTGTTTTCCTGACATCAAGCCCAAATTGGCCTCCTTGTAATTTCCACCCCTGGATCCTGGTTCTGCCCTCTTGGTCTAAGCAGAACAAGGCTAATTGCCCCTCCACACTGATTCCCCAGGAGCATCCTGGCCTTTGTGACAGCTTTGCTTCTGTCATCAAGTAGTGAGGACTTTAGGGTCATAGGTTTAAAGCCAAAAAGGCCCCATGCCATCATCTATTGTAACCTACTCATTATACAGAGCAGAAAACAGAGGCCCAGAGAAGTGATCTAAGTATTCAAAGGCAGCTCTTATGGACCCCCAAGTCAGTCAGTCAGCTACATTTTATTAAGTGCCTACTGTGTGCCAGACACTGTGGTGAATGCTAGAGATATAAAGAAAGGCCAAAGACAGACCTGCCCTCAAGGAGCTCCCAGTCTAATGGAGGAAACAACATGCATGTGTGAGTGCATGTGCACACGCGTGTGTCAAACTATATACAGGATAAATAGCAAATAATCAGCAAAGGTCAAAGGCCCTGGAATTAAGAGGGAGTGAGAAAGGCTTTTTGTAGAAGGTGGGATTTTGGCTGGGACCTAAAAGAAGCCAGGGAAGCCAAGAGGCAGAGATGAAGAGGGAGAGCCTCCCAGACACGGGGAACAGTCAGTGCAAATGCCCTGAATATCCTCCCCCTCCTCCTCCTCCAACTCCTCTTCTTCCTCCTGACTCTTCATGACCCCATTTGGGGTTTTCTTGGCAAGTGTACTGTAGTGGTTTGCTATTTCCTTCTCCAGCTCATTTTTACAAATAAGGAACTGAGGCAAACAGAGTTAAGTGACTTGCCCAGGGTCACACAGCTAGTAAGTGTCTGAGGCTGGATATGAATTCAGGTCTTCCTAATTCCAGGTATCCACTCTGCCACCTAGATGCTGTATATAAACCTTAAAGCACTATATAAATTCAGAAATTATCAATTGTTCTATACAGCAGAGGTGTCAAACATGTGGTAGCCCAAACCAGATTAAAATATAATTGGGAATATTTACCAAAATAAATAAAAGTACAATAAAACATCAATAACATTACATTTAAAAGTTTTAAACTAAGTCAATAAATGGCAGCAGGGATCCTTATGTACGGATGAGCAGCTCCATTTCTATTTGAGCTTGACCCCACCGCTGTACATTCTTCTCCTCTTAACTCAACCCAAGATGTTATCTTGTCCCTCGGCTGTCAGATCACACAGTTAACTCATACCAGTCTGACCAACTGCTTTCCATTGATTGTAGGTCATGCTCAAATCTTGCCTCCTCCCCCAGGTTCACTCAGGCAGCTCCATGGGGACCTGAATGTAACATTTCACTCTTGGAAGTAGGAGTCAGCACATCCGGACCAAAGTCCAGGCGTTGTTAGAATTAACCTCTGTGCTCACTGAGTGGCCTTGCCTCAAGTGAGCAGGACTCCTGGAACCCAAGTGCATGAGGTTTGATTCAGGGGAAAACAAAACCAAAAAGAAAAAATCTGCCCACCACTCACTCCTCTGGAATACATTTTGCTCAAACCAATATTTTACACAATCAGATACATTTGACTAAACTAATACATATGTATGGAGACAAATACATTTCCATTCAAACCGATGTAAATTACCTTTGACCGATATATATTCCCGGAAATCGATGCATTTTAACACGAGGTAATATTTATGAAATTGAATTTTTTATGGAAGCCAATGCCATTGTATTCTATTTTATGCATTTTTATTAAACTAATGCATTTTAAATTAAACTGTTGTATATTAAGTACAACAGACATAGGTACTTAAAGTCAAATAATATATGCCTGATGAAATCAATATGTCTCCAAAACCTGGGGTTTCCCATTTAACTGAGGGATATCCAAGCAACTAAGTGTGAGTTGTGAGTTTTCTCAAGGCACATCCATGTGAGTTGGTTTCTTTTAAAAATCATTAAGCTCAAAAATAGAATATTCAAGGCCAAAGAGACAACAATCCCACTGTTTTCTGCCCCGTCAGAGTAATATTATGTTTTAACATAGTTCAATTGTAAGAGTTTTATTAACCAATTGGAATGTGTCCAGGAGAGGAAAATCAAGATTGGGAAAGTATTGAAAGCCAACTGAGGATCACTTGAAAGATCTAAGAATCACGATACATTGATATAGGGACAGGTGGTAGATGGAGAGGGTGATCTAGAGTCAGGAAGACTTGGTTTCCATGCCTGCCTCTGAAGCATTCTTGTATTATTATAGCCAAGTCTCTCACCCACTCCATGGCCCAGGCAGGTCTTTAAAGACTGTGAATTGCAGAGTTGCTGCTGATCTACATTAGTGAAGGGAGTTTCTATGCTGAGAGTTCCCTGCATCAATGAGGTCACAGGTGTAGACCAAAAAACCAAAACGCCCAAATTGATATAGCCCTAAAAAATTTTCCAATGCACTGGGTCAAAGCCACAGCACTGGCTCCAGAGTCAGAGGGCATGGATTCAAATCCTGACACCTGTGCAATCTTGGGCAAGTCATTTAACCATCCTGGGTCTCAGTTTCCTCATCATTACTCAGCAGTAAAATAAAGGAGATGGTCTCTGAGATCCCTTCCAGCTTCAGCTCTATGATCCGATGAATTAGGTAACTGAAGTATTCTCATCCACATTTTACAGATGAGAAAACTGAGGCTCAGAGAGTTGAAGTGACTTGCCTGTTTTCACATAGCTAATAAGTATGAGAGCAGAGATTTGAACTCTTTGACATTCTGTCTAGTATTCTTTCCAGGACATAATATTATTTCTCTAATGTTGTTGAGCCTAAAGAAAGGATTGACTTGGGTTTCTTCAGGTGTTTGATCATGAGGTGGGATTAGATTGGTTTGGGTTGAAATATATGGTCTCTGCCTCTGAAATTCTGTGATTTGGGGATTCTTGACTTACTCTGCTTGGTCTCAGAGCAAGAACTAAAGAGTAGAAGTTAGAGGAAAGCAGGTTTTGCTGTAGTTGTTTTGGTGGGGCCTTTCTACTATAAGCCTAATGATGGAATCTCTAGGTCAAGGTGTGTGGGCATTTTAGTCACTTTATTTGCATGATTCCAAATTGCTTTTCAAAATGGTTGTACCAATTCATAGATCCACCAACAATGCACTAGTGTGTGCAAGTAGGTGATGCCATAGTGCATAGAGTGCCAGGCCTGGGGTCAGGAAGACTCATCTTCTTGAGTTCAAATCTGGCCCCAGTAACTTACTAGCTGTGTGACCCTGGGCAAGTCACTTAATTCTGTTTGCCTAAGTTTCTTCATCTGTAAAAATGAACTGGAGAAGGAAATGGTAAACTACTCCAGTATCTTTGCCAAGAAAACCCCAAAGAAGAGTTAGACATGACTGAACAAGAGTTAAAGAAGTGCCTATCTTTATAGTGTCCAATACATAGTAAACACTTAAGAAATGCTTATTTCCTTCCCCCCTCAATCCTATTAATGTTGACATTTCCCATCTTTTATCATCTTTGCCAATTTGCAAGGTGGAAGGTAAAACTTCATGGATGTTTTGATTTGTATTTCTATTATCATCATTGTCATTATTATTAGCGGATTCCGGAGCTCTCTTTCATATGGTTATTTATAGTTGGAAATTCTTTTAAAAACTGCTGGTATCTTGGTCCACTTAACTATTGGGGAATGGCTTTTGATCTTACATATTTTATCTGTTCATTGTTTATCTTGCATGCCAAATTGGGAGCAGATTTTTGGCTCACCATAAGGAGGAAGGAACTTCCTATCATTTAAAGCCATCTAAAAACTAAATGTTTTGCCTTGATAGGTAATGAGTTCCCTACCACTAGATTCCTTCACATGGAAATTGGATGACCGCTTATCAAAGATGTGATTGAATTCATACATCAGGTATAGATTGGACTCTCATGTTCCTTCTTGGTCTATGATTCCATCATTGTTATTTTAAATTTCGACACAATTATCCTATCTTCATTTAATTTTCTTTTCCAAATTTATCCCTCCCTCCCCATCTCCAGTAGAACAAAGAAGAAATCCTGATCATTTTTAAGAAGATCCTGAGAACTCAGCGTGGTGCTTTGCACTTATCAGTCAACAGGTACTTATTCAGCATCTGCCATGTGCAAGATTCTAGATCCTTGATCCTAGATCCTAGGAGCTGGGAATCCAGAGACAAAATGACACAATCTTTGCTCTCCAGAAGCTCACCTTTTATTGGGAAAAGCACCATGTGCACATATAAGAAGATACAAAATATATACAATCAATACATTTAAAGGTAAATGCAAAATAATTTGGGGGTACTAGCAGCTGGGTAATCAGGAAGAGCTGGAGAAGAGGTTGAATTAGTCTCTGAACCGTGGGACATAATGGTTCCATTATACCAGACATCTAGATTGACTAATTTTTTTAATCAATAAGCCATTCTGGTAGGGTTTAGATACTGTATACACCCTTTATAGGAGGGGCTGACCACTTAGAAGGCTGTGAAAGTAGACTGTAGAGGAGTCTGTGAGATCAAAAGGATTGCAAGACAATGTGGTTTAATATAGGTAACTCTCAATATTTTTGAATATGAAGAGAACCCATTTTCAATGTCCACAAAAGTCACAGACTTTCCTTCATCATAGTATCTGTTAATTGAGAAAAGGCATGATGATAAAAAGCTCTTATGAATCCAATACTCCAAATTCCCAATTCTCAAGGTAACAATAATAAACAGCAGTAATAGCTGGCATTCATATAACACTTTAAAGTTTGCAAAGCTCCTTATTTATCATCTCACTTGGACCTCATGAAAACCCTAGGACATAGGTGCTGTTATAATACTCATTTTACAGATGAGGAAACTGAGACAGACCTAGGTTAAGTGACTTGCCCAGGGTCACACAGCTAATAAGTATTTGAGGTCACGTTTGAACTCAGGTCTTCCTGACTCTAGGCTCAGCACACCTTACACTGTGCTACCAGTTGCCTCTAAGGAGAAACATATATATATATATATATATATATATATATATATATATATATATATATGTGTATATGTGTATATGTGTATATGTGTATATATATGTATATATGTATGTGTGTATATGTATATGTATACACACATACATATACATATATGTGTATACATATGCACACATACATGTATATATGCACATGAGTATATATTTATATGTACACATATGTATTTATGTCTCATTTTGTACTCTAGGTCTTTCACCTCTCTGCCAAGATGGGTTACACGTTTCATCATTGGTCCTCTGGAATTATGCTGATCAGAGTTTCTAAGCATTTCCAAGTTGCATATCTTTATTATATTGCTGTCACTGTATAAATTGTTCTCTTGTTTCTGTTTACTTCACTGTGCATCAATTCATACAAGTCTTCTCAGGCTTCTCTGAAACCATCACCATCATCATTTCTTAGCAAACAACAGTATTCCATCACATTTATATACCATACAACCTTTCCCAATTTATGGGTACCCCTTCAGATTCCCATTCTTTGCCATCTCAAAAAAGAGCTATATATATATATATATGATATATATATATATAATATATATGATATATATGATATATATAATTTTTGCACATCCTTTGTCGTGCTTAGAAATAATCCCTGCTTTAACTTACCTTTCCTCTAATTCTTCTTTCTCCTTTTTCTTCTTTCCTTCCTATTTCCTCATTGAGCAAAATGTATTTCTGTACCTAACTCTGTTAGTGTGTTTGTGTGTGTGTATTCTTTCCTTTTCTGAACAGTTTAGACAAGTGAGGTTCATATATCAGACACTCCCTGCTCCCTTCCTCCTTGTTATTTTATAGCTTCTACTAGCACACTCCAATTATGTGAGATAATTTCCCTAAACTTTCTTTCCCTTCCTCCTAGCATATTTCTCTTCCCTTCCCTTTCCTTTCTTCTTTTAAGATCACCAAGACATACAGAGCCAGGACTTCTCTCTAATTAGACTCCCTCTATGACCCCTGGTGTTGATAGGGTTCACAGGGAACGCGTGTCATCTCCCCATATTTGCTTGTAAGCATTTTATCTTTGTTTATTCATTCATTATTCATTCATATTTACATTTTTCTGTTTCTTTTAACTACTGTATTTGAACTTCAAAGTTTTTACACAACTCAGATCTTTTTTGTCAGGAATACTTAGAAGTCCTCTATTTCATTAAAGGTCTATTCCACACATTTCCCCCCACCCTGCCCCTATATGTTTATTCTTGGTTTTTCTGGGTAAATTATTCTTGACTGTAAGCCTTTACCCTTTGCCTTCTGGAATATCATATTCCAAACTCTCTGCTCCTTGCAGGTGGTGGCTGCTGAATCACATATGATCCTAACTGAGGCTCCTTGGTATTTGAATTCTTTCTTTTTGGCTGCTTGCAGTACTCTTTGACCTGGAAACTCTGGATTTTGTTTGTAATGCTCCTGTGAGTTTTCATCTTGGGGTTTCTTTCACAAGATGACTGGAAGATTTTTTCTATTTTTATTTTGCCCACTGGTTCCATGAGATCTGGGCAATTTTCTTTTAGCATTTCTTGAAATAAGATTTCAAGGCTCTGTTTTTGGTCATGGATTTCCTTGATTTTCTCCTTGATCTGTTTTCCAGATCAGTTGTTTTTGCTATGAGATCCCTTACATTTTCTTCTATATTCTCAGTCTTTTGGTTTTGTGCAAATATTGCTTATCTCATTGAGTCATTAGCTTCTATTTGATCCATTTTAATTTTCTGAGAGTTTATTTCTTGGACAAGGTTCTGTACCTCTTGTGACAAGTTGTTAATTCCCTTTCCAATTCTTTATCCTATAACTCTTGTAGTTTTTCCAATTTTTTCCTCTTATACTCTCATTTCATTTATAATTTTTTTAACTTTTACTTCATCTCTTCCAGCAATTCTAGTTGAATTTGTGCCCAAGGTGTGTTTTTCTTTGAAGTTTTGTATGTAGATGTTTTGGAGTCATTCTTTTTTTTCTGAGTTCGTGTCTTGAGTGATCTCATCATAATAGCTTTTTATAGTGATTTTTTGGTTGATTGTTTGCCCATTCTCTCAGATTACTTTTCTGACTTCAACTGGGCTGATTCTGTTCTTGCTTTCTTGGAGTATTTAGCATTGTGTTATTCCAGGCTCTTAAAGTCAGCTCAGTCTGGGGACCTGCAAACTTTTAGTGTTCTCTAAGTAGTCTGATCCAGGGTAAAATCTGATTGCTGCCCCCCTATTTGAAGCTCTGGGGTTGGGTTTGAGCAATGACAAATTACTGGTAGACTCAGCCAACTGGACCTCAAGGTTCCCTCCCTTGTTTATTCCTCTATAGGCATCAAACTGGAATGGAAATTGGAACTGAGACCCATCTCTGCTTCTGAGGTCTACACTATACTGCTGCTGTTGAACTTGCTCCTTTCTCAATATATAGCCTAGAGTTTGTGACTGATCCTTACCTTGGAATATCCTTCCTAGGTACACATCTCCTCTGCGGATCTGTGATAGGGGACTAGGTAATGAGCCCCTAAGTTACCAGGACTCCTGTTGCTAGATCTGGCACATGGTTTCAGTGCCCTGGTGTGGAACAGGAACCCCCTCTTGCCTTGGTACACAGACTCTTACCACATTGGAGCATTCCTGACCAGATCCCATCCCTAGTATCTCCAGACTCCTTTATCTACTTCCCTATGCTGACCTGGGCTGGAAAAGTGACTCACTGTAATTATTTTGTTGGGTCTTCCATCAGGATTCAGTCTGGTACATTTTCTAGATGTATTTAGAGGAGTGGGAGATGGGGAAGCAGTGTTCCCTGTTTGCCATCTTGGCTCCAACTTCTTTCCTTTCTCCCTGGATATAGAATCACAGAATCTGATGGCTGTAAGGGATCTTGAGGGATTATAGGATCATCATCATCCTAATTTGTAAAGAACATTATAAAAATCATCTCATTTTATCCTCACAAGAATCTTGGAAGGGATGTGCCATTATTAGCTCCAATTTACAAATGAGGCAGACAAAAGTTAAGTGACCCATCTGGTGTAACACAGCTTGTAAGTGTCTGAAGCTGGACTTGAACTCTGGTCTTTCTTACTCTTCATCCAGCTCTGTCTACCATGTCACCTGCTGCCTCTGATTTATAAATGTGGAGCAGAAAGAGACATAGGAAACAATCTAGTCCAATCTCACCATCTCTCTCCATTTTATAGATGAGTAAAGTGAAGCCCAGAGAAATGAAGGACACATGCCCAAGGTCACATAGACCTTCGTTAGATTATAAGCTCCATGAGGGCAGAGACTGTCTTTTGCCTCTTTTTGTATCCCCAGTGCTTAGCACAGTGCCTGGCACATAGTAGGTGATTAGTAAGTATTAATTGGTATTAACCTCGGCACTTACCACAGTGCCTGGCACATAGGTGAAGTAAATATTTATTGATATTAACCCCAGCACTTAGCACAGTGCCTGGCACATAGTAAGTGACTCATAAGTATTTATTGATATTGATATTGGTTGACATAGGTAAAGTGTAACAGAGACAAGATTTGAGGCCAGGTCCTCTGCCTCTGGAGCTAGCAGCATCTTTTCCCCTGGACCCTGCTGCCTCTCTATTCCTCTCTATTTTTCATTGGGTTCCATTCCTTGCCTTCAGAAAGATGAATGGTTCCTTTCCTCAAGGATAGTTCTAAAAACAGGGGCTTCTCCACATCTTCTTACCCACTGATCTATCAGCACGGAAGTTGAATTCTTTATGGATGGCTAACTCTCTTCTTTTGATTTAAGCCTATTTCTTCCCATTGGGTTCCCTGTGGACCTTGAGGAATATAGGTCAGGGACATATCAGTGAAGCGTTTATAAAATCATGAAATTTTAGAGCTGGAATTAGCCCTAAGAGATCAACTAGCTCAACCCTTTCATTTGACAGAGAAGAAAACTGAGGGCCAGAGAAAGGTCCAATTTTACCTCACTGTAAGCCCTAGGGAGGCAATAATTAATTCTTAGCTGGTATTTAGTGCAGAGTTTTGCATACAGAGATTAATGAACATTTGAGTGAATGAATGAATGAATGAATGAATGAAATAACTTGTTTGGGTTTCCCCAGTACTAAAAAACAAGTGTCCTTGACCCTTCTAAACCATTTAGCTACTGTCCTATCTCTCTCTTCCTCTACTTTTCTGCTAAACTGTGGGAAATTTTTTTGTATTAGATACCTCCACTTGTCAGAGTGGCTAGATCACTTAACCATTTAATTTCAGTTTTCTCGCCTGTATTTAACCATCATATGGCACTGATAGCAATTCTCTTAGTTCCATTTGACCAAAAGGGTCAAGGGCTGACCCTTTGTAACCACAATGGTAGTTACAATCTATCCCCAGTGAATGGAAGTCTTGGGAAGTGCCAAGCTTTCTGGTTCGCAAGAGTGAGTGATGTTCTTTCCTCTAACCATTCTCTCTCTCTCTATTCACACATTCTCACTAGTATAACTAGTCTTACCCAAGCCAAATAGCTCTGAGCCCCCACCACATGAATCTTGTATCCAGGATCCTCTTTTCCTAAAATGAACAAATGATACATCATAAAACAGTCACTGCACATTTGAGGGTTCACATCCCTTGTCAGGGGTTCTTAACTTGGAATCCATTTTTAAAATATTTTGATAATTACATTTAATCCTATCTATTTTATTTTATACATTTTAATTCTGACAAAGTGTCCATAGACTTCACCAGAATGACTGTGACACAGAAAAAGTTAAGAGCCCCTCCTTAGACCTAGGCCATTTTTGTGTTGCATGGGTGAGGACTGGGTCTACAGTTAGGAAGATCTGAGTTCAAATTTGGCTTCAGGCACTTATTAACTGTGTGACCCCGGGAAAGTCACTAATCCTGTTTGTCTCAGTTTCCCCATATGTAAAATGGAGATAGTAATAGTGCCTACCTCCCAGGGTTGTTGTGAGGATCAAGTGAGCTTTGAACGGTGCCTGCCACGTAGTAGGGGCTATATAAATGTCAGTTTTCAAAAAATTATTGTTGTTGTTTTGCCACTACCAGATTACTCTTTCTCATGTAGACGTCTTCTGTATACAACCTACCATGGTCCGCTTAAAAATCTTCATTGGTTTTCTGTTGCCTACCAAGTCAAGTTCAGATTTCTGTGCCTGGCATTCAATGCCTTCTAAGATTTGGAACCACCCAAACTTCCTGGCCTGCTCTTACATTTCTCCCCTTCCCAAACTCCGTCCTCAAGGCTGTCCTTTACCACCCCTAACTTGCCCTATGTTGTCCTGCCCCTGGGTCTTTGCTTGTGCTGTACTGTTCTCTATGCCTAGAATATCCTTCTTCCCTCCCTTTGGCTGTTGAATTTCTGTCGGACAGGGATGGGGAACCAGCAGCCTCGAGATCACACGTGGCCCTATTCAGTGAAAGGGCCACGCTCGAGGACCTAGAGGGCCACATGTTATCCTCCCACCCCCGTTATCCATGTGTGTGTGTGTGTGTGTGTGTGTGCATGCATGTGTGTGTGTGTTGGGGGGGGGAATCAGGGTGAAGTGACTTGCCCGGGGTCACACAGCTAGTAAGTGTCTGAGGCTGGATTTTAATTCAGGTTCTCCGGCAGATGCTGCCTCTCTATCCATTCCTTAAAACTAAAATGGAGCCTTCTTTGCCTCCTCCCCCTGATTCTCTCTGCTTCCAGTTTCTCTCTTCTCATCTTCCACAAGGCCACCTAAAGAAATTTATCAGGCACGTGTCTGACCATGTCACTACCTGGCTCAAAAAGCTTCAGTGGCTCCCCATTGCCAAGCAAAGCAGGGCAAGGAGACAAACATGATTAAGCACTTACTGTATGCTAGGCCCTGTACTAAGCTCTGAGGATACAAACATTAGCCAAAAGAAAGACAGTTCTCGCCGTCAAGGAGCTTATATTTCTAATGGAGGAAGACAACACACAAAAGGGAACAAAAAGTGGGGAAGAGGAAAGTTACCCCCCACTGGGATATGGTGATCAAGCCCAGAGAGTGAAGCCTGCCTGGTCTGGACCCTTCCTCAAAATGTAGGCTCTGAGAGGAACTCAGCAACATGAAAAATGAACCAGCATGGCCGAGGGATGTTCTGGGGAGAGAGGGAAGACCCTGGGTAGTGAGGAAAGTTCCAGGGTGAAATGGCAGTCGAAGGATAGAGGCAAAGTTGCAGAGCTGGCTAGGTGGCACAGCGGATGGAGCGCTGGTCCTGGAGTCTTGAAGATCTGAGTTCAAATCCAACTTCAGACACTTACTAGCTGAGTGACCCTGGGCAAGTCACTTAACCTCTGACAATCAAGATAATGCCACCCCAGTTTCCTCACCTATAAATTGGGGATCACTATAGCGTTTCACTCTCAGGGTTGTTTTGAGAAACAAAGGAGATATTTGTAAAGCTCTGAGCACATTTCCTGGTATATAGTAAGCACTTAATAAATGCGTATTCCTTCCCTTCCCTTTCCCCTAAGCTGTTGTCCATTCACGGACTTCCTCTTCGATTCCACCTTTTAGGATCTTCACACACACCTAGGCTCATAGGTCTAGAGCTGGATCTCAGGGAAGGACTATCATGTTACAGATGAGGAAACTGAGTCCCAGAGCAGTTAAGAGATCATGGACATAGAGCTACAGGGGACCTTTGCTAAAGTGCCCTCGTTTAATCCAACCCCTTCATTTTACAGCTAGGGAAATCAAGACTCAGAAAGAGCCAAACAGGACTTAAGCAGCTCTAGCAGAATTCAAACTCAGTTCCACTGACTCCCAACCCAGGAAGCTGCTCCCTTCCAGTTCTGACATTCTGGGCTTCTTCACAATGTAAAAACAATATCCGTCTAATTCCGTCAGTGGGTTTTCATGAAAGCCAAGTCCACAGTGGAGCAATCGTAATGTTTTTTGATCACATCGCAAAGATATTTTAAAATACCATCCATATGTGTTTTAAATACAGTCAAATAGCTGACGAAGCCAGCCGGTTTCACACGAGTTTGCCATTCTAAGTTTCTAGTCTCTTCTCCCTTCCAACTTTCAAAAAAATCACACCACAAACCCCGGATCAGCCAGAAAAGTTCCTAGCTCTGCATTTTAATGAGCACTGAGTCAGGGCTTTATTCTCTGGCCTGTGAAGTGTCTTTTCTGGGTCCCTTCCCCTTCAAGTCATACAGAGGGAGGTGATAGGGTGACGTAATAGAAAGGGCCAGGGACTTGGTGCTAGGAGACCTCGATTTTAGCTGTAGTCTGCCCCTCAATAGCTGCGTGACCTTGGGCCAGTCCCTTCCTTTTCTCTGGGTCTCAGTTCCCTCAGCTGTAAAATGGAAAGGTGAGATTCAGTTGAGATTTTCCTGACTACATGCCACACAGTGGAAGAAGGGGTTTGTTCGATTTTAAAAAAATGCAAGGGCTGTGGAGGATTCTCCCTCTAAACTATTAAATAACCAGTCACATACTCGTCAGATAAACTTTCAGTATGTGGCAGTTTGGCAGTATGAGAATTAGCTTAATTTTTCTCTTAATTTTTCCCCCAATGCTTCCTTGGCCTCCCTTCTTCATCCCAGACTGAGGGTTTCATGAATATACTTCAGCACCCAGTATCATCTTGGACAAAGTAGTTTAAGAAAGTGAGGATTAGACCATTTCTGAAGGCTCTCAAGCAGCTTAGATACACTATGTTTTAAGGTCCCTTTCAGCTCTAACATTCTTTGTTCTAAGATCTCTTCCAGCTCTGATATTTTGCGTTCTAAGGATCCTCCTCTAGCTCTAACATGGATCAGAATTCCCGAGGTTTAACCTTGAGTTCATACTTTTATAGAGGGGTTATGTGTTGCCAATGATATGAGTCTGTCTCTCTGCACAGAGAGAAATGAATAAATATCTCTAAAGTCTCCACTTGCACTTCACCAAGGAGAATTTAACTCTTACCAGGAGGGGAAGCAAGAGATTGTGGCCAGGGGCTGACCACCGTTCTCCTTAGAGAAAAGGTACTAGGCTAGAATTATATTTCTCTGCCCCCCTAAATATTGTCAGTCTTGGGGAGATAATTTTTAAGTTCAAATTGAATACTTGATCACTGTCTCTTAATGGGAAAGGAGTATCCCAAGCTATATAACCATGGTTTGACTCCTGTCTTCCTAAATGCTGGCCCCACAATGAACAAACATAGCAAATAGAAAACAAACCCATTTATTCAAGCCAACAGCAAACAGAATTCGTAGAAGGTGTATCAATGAGAATATGTCAAACAATGCACAGAGTGAATGAACCCTCCCACTGGGAGTGAAATATCTTAGCTCAACCAAGAGATTCCCAGAGCTCATCTATGGGGACATTCCCTGAAGTCTTTAGTGTGGCAAGCTGAGGACAGAGATATAATCAAAGTGCTGGCTTCTCTCCATATCTGCTTCTTCCCAGAGTTTTTCTCTCTCTTCAGGGAGAGAATGTGGAGCTGCTATCTTTTCTCTTGAAGCTAAAAGCCAGAAAGAAGCCCAGGATCTCTCTTTTCCCAATCTCTAACTCTTCATGCAGGCTAGGAACATTGAGTAACCAGTCTCCATTAATAAGGAGAGTCCTGTGCAAATGGACTTTGAGGCAAGGGTCACACATTGTAGGCTAGAGGTTAGGGTGGGAAGCCTGGAAAGGGATTCAATTCAGTCAGCCTCTCCCTCCTCTTTTCTTCCCACCCCTGGCACTAGGCATCTATCCATCCCACTCATTCTGGAACCTGACTTCATGTTGTCTAGTAGCAAACACCAGCTTGCTGCCTGAGTATCCATCCCTCTTCACTTGTTCCTTGTGATGAGCCTTGTTTCTTTCCCTTCCCCCCTTTCCCTTTTCTGGCCCTCTTTTGTGGGTCCTCCTCCCTCATCAGAATGTAAGGTCATTGAGGACAGGCAGGGATTGCCTTGCTTGCTTGTGTTTGCAGTCCCCTTACTTAGCACAACGCTGACACATGTTGTGGAGCTGTTTCAGTTATGTCCAACTCTCTGTGACCCCGTTTGAGGTTTTTCTTGGTGGAGATACTACAGTGGTTTGCCATTTCCTTCTCCAGCTCATTTTACAGATGAGGCACTGAAGCAAACAGGGTTAAGTGACTTGCCCAGGGTCACACAGCTAGGAAGTGTCTGAAGCCAGATTTGAACTCATGAAGATGAGTCTTCCTGATTCCAAGCCCAGTACTCTGCACACTATGTTACCACCCAGCTGGCACATAGGAAGTGTTTTATGAATGCTTTATCTATCTATCTTAGAAACCATTCGGTCTGACACTTCTACTGATGAGGAAATTGGGAACCAGATGATGTGCCCAAGGTCACACAGGAATAATGGCAAAGCCAGTTGATCCCTGTGTGACTAAGGGTGAGCCAGCTAATTTCCCCGGGCCTCGGTTTCCCCATCTGTAACATGAGGGGGCTGGACTAGCTGGCGTCTGAGGTCCCTCCCAGTTCTAGATAACAACCTCACGTTCCTTCATAGACAAATAGGGGTATGAATTGAAGGGAGTAACAGAGAGATTCAGGCATTCTTATCCTAGGAATAAAAATGAGCAGCTGAGGGCTGTGTGCCTGAGGGATAGGGGAAGGGGGAGGGAGGCATCCACCCAGGCCAGGTTCAGCTGCATTTTCTCCTGATACATTTTACAAATGGGTCAGTCAGTGAGCAAAGGAGCATTGATTGGGAAACAATCAGGTTCACCAAACTGGAAAATGTAGCGAGATGAAAGAAGCGGGGCTCCCTCCCCCTTCCCCAGACTGCTTTGCTCACCTGCTCCTGCATCCCCTGAAGCACCCAGGGGCAGGGCTGAGCCTGGAGTACATGATTCTCCACAGGGATCTCGGAATTGGATTGAATGGAAAATTGGCTCGACCACTGAAGGGCTTTCAGTTCTCCAGATGTTTGGCGTTTTAGAGACCACACATCTGGATGATTGAATTTTCTGGGTTTCCCCCAAGGGGCTGGCATAATTAGACTCAGCCCCAGACCGCCAATGCTGAGTTTTGTGACTGCAGATGAAGGAATTCTCTCGGACTGAATACCAAGCTGAGTGGTGCTCTGGGGCCAGGAACCTGGTGTGAAGGTGATCAAGAGCCCAGGAGGATGCCTCCCATCTGCTGGATCTGTGCTCCAGCCTTCAAATCCCCTCTGGACCCTGTCAGCAGGGCAGTTTCAGAGAGAAGAATGTGTCAGGAAAACTCAATCCAAGAACATCGGAATTTACCAAGCTGATAAGCAAGCAGACAATCATCCTTGAACAGTTTGCCTTTTCAATAGCTGGTTTCCCCACCCACCATTCTTCATACTTTCTTTTTAATGGCATTTCAGCGCCATTTTCTCTTCTTGGGGCCGCATTTGGAAGCAACATTGGCAAGCTGAAGGATGTTGGGAAGAGGGTAATTGGAAGAATGAAGCACCTTGAGTTTGTTCAACATGAGGAGGATTCAAAAGCACTGTTTAACCCAAATAACAAGACTCGGGGAAGACAGGATGGCTATTTTCAAGTGTCTGAAGGGCAGTCAGTGAAAGGGACTTGTCTTACTTGGCCCCAGAAGGAAGAACTAAACAATGGGTCAAAGTTTAAGGGGAAGATTTTGGTTCCATTTAAGAAAAATGCTCCTCACTGCAATCCACCTCTTTGCAAGCAACCTTTCCACCCTAGAAAGCCTTCTGCCTATTGGCTGACTTCCCTGATTGGCAAGTTCCTAGACTGAGCCATGCTCACTTCCCTCCTGGCTCCATTCACTCTCTGGATTTCTGCACCTCCCATACAGCAGCTTTGCCCTCTCCTTCTCCCTCATCTTCTTTCTAGCTCCCCTTTATGTGCTGTGGAAGCTCCTTGAGGGTAGGGATCATCATGTTTGCTTCTTTTTGTACCCCTAGAGTTCAGCACAATCCCTGGAACACAATAAGAGCTTCATAAATATTCTATCTGTACATCCCAAATAGGAATGGGCTTCCCTGAGAGGTAATTGGCTTTCCCTCTCTGGAGGTCTTCAGGCAGAAGCTGGATGACTACCTGCCAGAGATCTTAGAGAGGGGATTTCCATTCAGGTCTGGTTGGTCTAGCTGGCCTCTGAGCTCCCATTGGACTTTGAAATTCTGTGTGATTGTTCTTTGCTGATGATTTCCACCTATTGAGATGGTACTTAGCCTTCAAGGCCCGGCTCCAAGTCTATTTTCTTCAAGGAGTTTTCCTTCCTTGGAAATCTTTCCCTGGCCCAGTAGGAAGTGACTCGGCTGCCTGCAGCCCACCTTTTAAGCAATCAATAAATCTTTAAACATTTAAGTGCCTACTATGTGCCAGGCACTGAACTAAGCCTTTTTGAACATTACTACTCTTTAAATGGAAGTGAGATATCTCACTCAATCAAGAGAGAGGCCCCCAAGAACAGCTCGCCCAAGGAGAAATTCCTCAAAGTCTCTAGGGAGGCAACTAGGATCCAGCTTCCTCTTCATGTCTTTAAGAAAGTCTTTTCTTTCTCCTCCCTAGAGCTGGTCCTTAAGAGTGTCTAGGGCCATGTGTCTCTCTTGAAGAAGAAATGAAGAATGTCTTTTCAAAGCTCTCACACTAACCTCACCGCTCTTAGTCACATGGGATTGTCAGCATTCACTCCATCAATTAGGAGAGTGTCACTTAAATCCATTTCACACTTGGATCAAGATATCACCTGTAATGTCATTGGTCCTCTTTGAAAACGAAAGATGAGCAACATGATTATCTCCATTTTACAGATAAGGAAGTTGAGGCACAGAGAAGTTAATTACCTAATAAAAGTTCGTTGAATTAAGCTAAATGTTTCCCCCCTGCCTTGATGCTGAGGAATTTTTGAGCATCAGTATGACATAGTAGACAGAATGTTGGACTTAAAACCAGGAAGCTTGAGTTCAAATGCCGCCTCAGACACTTAATAGCTGTTTGACCCTGGGCAAGTCACTCTTCCTGCTTTACTTTCTTGCTCTGTAAAACAAGAGTAGGATTAAATGGCCTTTCTGGCTGGTCTGACCCAAGCCCCAGAGCCTAAACACTGAGGGCTGGTTTAAAGCCTTCAGCTTCCTACTCATGCCTCCTAGAGAGAATGCCTAAGACAGTTGGGTCAGAAGATCTTATCTCTAGGGCTAAAAGGGATCTCAGAGATCATCTAGCCCAACCTCCTAATATTACAGAAAGGGAAACTGAGGCTCCAGGGAATTAAAACAGCTTATCCAGGTGATGCCAGTCCAACCCCACTCTCTCCACTCAGGGAGGTCAAGAGACATCCATCTATGTGGGCGTCTGTGGAATTAAGGTAATCTCAGGGAGGTAATAAAAGAGATGGAAATTGGACTCATTACAGAGCATCTGCTAATTGCAGCCGCCTATGTCAGAAAGATTACATCTGCCGAATGTTACCAAACGGCACGAAGGTGCAGGAAACCTTGCTGGCGAGAGCCCCTCAGCAAATCTAAGGGACAGATGGCTTCTCACACAAGATAAGAATATAAAAAAGAGATTAGGCATGAAAAATTGTTCATTCGACACTTTAGTTAGAAGTCAGCGATTGGTAAATGACTTCCTGGTGACGCCGATGCGAACATAGTCTCATCTGCACCAGCCACACTAAGGGAGAGAAAGACGTTGGGCTCTGATGAGCCAGAGAAATCCGTGTGTAGCAGCGAGGGGAATGAACTCTCAAAGGATCTGAGTTCAAATCTTAGCCCACCCACTTCCTGGATGTGGACCACTGAGGAAGTCACTGAAGGGGGCGCCACAGTGCATAGAGCACAGGGTCTGGACTCAAGAAGACCCGAGTTCAAATCCAGTCTCAGTCCCTAACTATGAGACCCTGGGCAAGTCAAGTCACCTGTTTGCCTCAGTTTTCCTGATTTTAAAATGGGAATAATAGCACTTATCTCCCAGGGATGTTGTCAAGATCAAACGAGAGAATATTTGTAAAGCTCTTAGCATAGTATTCAGCATGTAACCGGTACTTGTTGTTCGTCCTTCGTTTTGGAAGAGGACAGATGACATCATTACGTGATGTCTTGCCTTGCTTGTGAACTGGATTTAAGTTGAGGGGTGTCTACCCCAAGTGTGTGAAGATTTACCCCAGACAAATGAGCAGATAACAATAGCTGCTACTATATAAATGCCCGTTCCCTCCCCCTCTCCTTTTATCCTCTCATTAACCCTGGTAGGTAGGAGCAATTATTATCCCCATTTTAAAGAGAAGGCAGCTTAAGGCAGCTTGTATAGGTCTGACCATGACAGTGGTCTCTGTATTGCCTACAGAATCAAATTAAAACCCTCTGTTTGGCTGTTAAAATCCTTCAGAATCTGGCCCCTTCCCACTTTTCCAGCCTTCTTATACTTTACTGCCTTCCCCTGCACCGAACAATCCAAGGGATGTTCCACAGGAAGAACTCTCCTTGTTCTTCCTTATACATCTCCTTGCAGAATACCTCAAGAACCAATTGTTAAATTTTCAGTGTGAGCATTTACACCTCTGAAATTGACAAACACTACAAATCAGGGATCAATTTATTGTTTTGCAGGAAAATGATAAATGCTGGAGAAGATGTGGGAAAATTGGAACATTATTACATTGCTGGTGGAGTTGTGAGCTGATCCAGCCATTCTGGAGAGCAATTTGGAACTATGCCCAAAGGGCTATAAAAATGTTCATACCCTTTGACCCAGCAATACCACTTCTAGGGTTGTATCCCAAAGAAATCACACAAGCGGGAAAAGGACCCATATATACAAAAATATTTATAGCAGCTCTTTTTGTGGTAGCTAAGAATTGGAAATCAAAGGGATGCCCATCAATTGGGGAATGGCTGAACAAGCTGTGGTATATGAAGGTAATGGAATACTATTGTGCTATAAGAAATGGGGATGACACGGACTTCATAACAACCTGGAAAAACCTACACGACATAATGCTGAGTGAGCGAAGCAGAGCCAGGAGAACATTATACACAACCACAGATATATGGCCTCTGTGAGGACCAACGCTGACAGACTTCGCTCTTCTCAGCAACACAAGGTACAAAGACAACTCCAAAGGACTCATGATGGAGAATGCTAGCTACATCCAGAGAAAGAACTATGAAGTTTGAATGCAGATTGAGGCACTTCATGCTCGCCTTTTTCCCCCCTTTTTTTCTTCTCTTTTGTTTTTGTTTTTGTGGTTTTTTTTTTGGTTCTGTTTCTTCTTTCTCATGATTCATTCCATTGATCATAATTCTTCTCCACAACTTGACTAGTGTATAAATTAATTCAATGCAAAGTTATACGTGGTAGTTATATGAGATTCCATGCTGTCTTGGGGAGGGAGGGGGAAAGGAGGGGAGAAAATCTGGAACTCAAAATTATGTAGAACTGTGTGTTGTAAACTAAAAATAAAAAAATTTTTAAAAATGTATTGTTTTGTTGATTGTCTAGACTTAAGAAAGTGAAGGGAAAACTATTACTAGGATAGACTGAACTTTAAAGTCTATCACTTGTACATTTCCACCCTGGAGAGCCAGTTTTTAAACATTCGCCACCCCACTCTTGCCTCTCTCTATCTTTTCGTTGGCTGGCCCCCATGCTGGGAATTCTCTTCCTCCTCATCTTTGCCTCCTGGCTTCCTTCTAGGCTCAGCTCCGATCAACAGAAAGCTTTTCCTGGGACCCCTTCCCAGAACCTCCCCTCCCCCAGGTCTGCCCTCTGAGGTTACATACCATTGCTACTGAATATGTCTTGTATGTACAATTTTTTTGCCTGTTTATCTCTCCCACTAGAACGTAAGCACCTTGAGGGCAGAAACTGTCTTGTTCTCTTTTAGTTCTTTAATTCGTGTTTAACATAGAGCCTGGCACATAGAAAGTACTTAATAAAAGTATAAATTGCTTCTCTATCTACCTATTTTTTGTCTGTATTTTTAATCTATCATCTCTGTCTGTCATTTCTATTGTCTGTCATCTCTTGAAAAATATATAAACGTATGTACATTTTTTCTATGTTATCTCCTCTTTTCTTGAGGCCTGAGGCTGTTTTTGCCTTTCTTTGTGTCCCCGTGTGCTTAGCACAGTGCCTGGCACATAATAAGGGCTTAATAAATGACCGTTGGCTGACTGACATCCTCCTCTGAAGGCCCAAGGTTCTGTCACAGCTGGAGTCTCTCCAGGCGGGCCTATGCTGAGCATGTCCACCAGGTGGGGCCTCTGTCCAAAGTCCTGCTGCTGCTGGGCCACAGCTGCCCCAACCCCCGCCCACTGCAGGCCTGGCAAATCATCCAGGCGTCCCTGTGGTTCTGGAAGTAAGGGCTTTAGGGCTGTGTGCGGGTGTGAATGAGGGTGTGCTTACGTGCAGACGCGCACACACACACACACACACACACACACACACGCGCGCGCACACACACTCTCCAACCAACCATCTCATGACACAACAACCCCCCCACCCCCCTCCACAGCGAAAATACTGCCTGGACCCAGCATCACCTGCTGTGATGTTCTCAGACATTTACAGGGCACCCTCTTAAATCATTGATGGAAATCAGACTTGAATCATTTAATAACCCTTCCAGGGAGGAGATTTCCAGGTCAGCCAGGCTCCAGGAAGGGCCTATCAAGTGTCCCCACATCAACCCACTTTTCAGGACAAATGACATTGTCGCATCAGTGAATCTGTTTTCAGCAAGGGCTGGAAACTCTTGGGCTTACAGGCATCTGGAAGGAGAGGGAGTTGGAGGGGGACAGGAAGCAATGAAAACCCAGGGTCAGGGAGGGCTGGAATGGCTGTCTAAGGGGCCCTGTTTATGGGATTGCTCCTTTCATCCATACTCTGCTCTGCCTAGGATGGGTTGATTGACAGGAGCGCTTGGTACCAGGGGATGGGCCAAATGGCCTCTCAGGGCTTTTTCCAGCCCTCTCATTAAAAGAACATAAGGGTCATACATCCTGAGCTGGAAAGGAACTTGGAGGCCTCGTAGTCCATCCTCTTCATTTTATAGCTCCCCTACACTGCTCTCCAATCACTGTTCCCAGCCTCCAGCTGACTGGGCTCTCTAGCTCCCACCCAGGGGTCTCCTTGTGCCCTGTCACCTCCTGCACACCTTCCCTAGGTTCCTCCACACCCCAGGCTCTGCACCTCTGACTGGGGAAACAGGAAACAAATGGACACTCCCAGTCCTGGCAAGAGATGGCCCTGTGGTTCCATTCACCATCCCTATGACTTCCCAGATCAAATCAGTCAACACTTGACTACCAACTATGTGTCGGACTCTATGCTAAGCACTGGGAGATCATACCGCTTCTCCATGACATTTTTCCTTATATGTATTGTCATCTATTATCAGAATGCAAACTCCCTGAGAGCGCTGTCTGGCCTTTCAGATTTATACCCCAGTGCATGGCACATAGTAAGCATTTAAAGAATGTTTTTTCCTTCCTTGATCCCTTCTTTCTCCTTCCTTCCTCCCTTCCTTCCTTCCCTCTGTACTGGGAATCAAGACGGGCTCTTAGCACTTATTCAAACCAAGTGCCCTTGAAGAGTTTGGCCTTTATTTCCTTGATTAAATTAGGTAACTAAGGCAGGGCTCCAGGTGGGGCCCATGAAGGGAGGTC
This sequence comes from Trichosurus vulpecula, assembly GCF_011100635.1. Taxonomy (NCBI): domain Eukaryota; kingdom Metazoa; phylum Chordata; class Mammalia; order Diprotodontia; family Phalangeridae; genus Trichosurus; species Trichosurus vulpecula. Next base: position 34,504,860 of record NC_050573.1, on the reverse strand, counting down.
TGATTATATCTTCACTCCTGAGTAGGCCCCAAACCCCTAACTATTAGGTCATAAGTCGATGTGGGCGTGAAGCCCTCGGGGTCCTACAGGGAGGTGCTAAGACCAGGGCCAATAGTAAGTGCTTAAGTTCTGGTTGCTCAGATGACATTTGATGATGGCTAATGAGTGCATAAAAAGGGAAGACAGAGCTATTTGCTTAGGGTGCCACTCTTGGTGGCATGATGATGTGGAGACTCTGGGCAGCTGTAGTTAAGAGCCCTCCAGCTTGTAAATCCAGATGTTCGGACTTTGCTAAACTCTGATAAGTATGAATTGAGATTTGAATCAGACAAGGTCTGTCTGTTGGTGTTTGTAATTTGTTTGTATTTGCTCTGAAGTTCAGGGTGCTGGCTTTTCCCCCTGAACTGAGTGAATATTTATGTACTGGATTAAAGTAAGATTGTTAACCCCTTAACGTTGCTTTCCTTAGTAAAGCAGATCAAAAGAATCTGGGCTTGCAGCGTACTGTGAGCTGGTTGTTGTTGGTTTTACACCCCCGCAGCAGCTAGTAGCCGAATTGTTACAACACCCTCCTTCCTCCCTTTTTCCTTCATTCACTTCCTCTCTTCCTTCCTCCCTTTCCCCACTTCCTTTCTATATACATACATACCTGCATACATACATACATACAGTGGGATATGAGGCCTAGCGAGGTTAAGCCACACAGGTAAAATGTGGCAGACATAGGATTTGAACTTCTGTCTTTTGGCTCCAAAAATGTGACATTTTTCAGTGCATGAGGATGTCTCTTCTACTATAGTTCTAGTAATGAGCATAATAGATTTCAGCATCCAGGCCAGATGACCCCCAGATGTAACTCCTGCTTCTCCTATGGTTCATCTTCGGGTAAAGCTCTCTAGCTAGAAATCATGGCATCTGGAGGGAGGTGGGGAACAATGGAGCTCCCTGGAGGGATAGGAAGGCCTTGGGATCTCACCCTGGCTGGCATGTACCCATATTGCTGCTGAACCCAAGTATCTCCCATGAAAGACAAGGGCAGATGCCCCAGACCTAGCGGTGGCAAAATGTCAACCCAATTAGATGTAATTGCAGCAAGAGGAAAAAATAACCTGTATCCCAGAATCTAGTCTCTACCCCTGTGTCATGGCCAATAAACCTTACTCTTTTACCTGGAAGGTCAAGAGATGAGAGACGAGCAAATGGAGGAAGGGGCACAGTGGTGGGAGAAGGCAGATCCCAAGAGTTGGACATCGGATATTGACAGGACCCAATGTGAGGATGGTAGACTTTGAGATGTAGGGGCCACATGCCAGAGGTCCACTGGGAAGTGAGTATTCTACTTCCCTCCCAGACGTGACAAATATCTGGCCACCCCACCCTAGCGAGATCTCTGTCTTTGTAGATTCTTCAAGTTTTATTTTCAGCTTCTCCAGTTATAAGAAGGTGAGAGTCCCCCATACACTGCCTTAGTTACCCAAACTGGAGTATTGTGTTCAGTTGTAGGCACCATAGTCTCAGAAGGGCATTGCTAAGTAGAAGGTGCCCAGAGAAGGGCAATCAGGCTGGGGAATGGTCTTGAGATCATGACATATGAAGACTGTCTTAAGGAAGTGGTAATGTTTAGCCTAGAAAAGACTGGGGACACAGGATGAGAACTGTCTTCAAGAACTGAAGGGTTGCCTAGAAGAGGGATTCGCTTTGCTCTGCTTGGCCTCAGAGGGGAGAACCAGGAACAAGGTGCAGTGAGGCCAGTTTAGGCTGGATGTCAGGAAAGCTTCCTAACAATCTCTGCTGTCTCGAAGTGGGATGAGCCAGCTGGGCAGTTCCAAGGTCACCCTTCACTAGATGTATGTGGAGCAGGGCATTCTGGCTCAGACATGGGTCAAACAAGATGCTTTCCCTTCCACAGGCCTCAGAGAGTCTCTCAGAGATTCTAAATCTCCTTCCCATGACCCCTTGAAGGAGGGAGGGGAAGGGAATAAGCATTTCCAAAATGCCTATGAGGCGGTTAGATGGCAAAGTGGATAGAGTGCCCAGCCTGAAGTCAGGAAGACTCATCTGTCCTCAGACACTCACTAGCAGTGTGACCCTGGGCAAGTCACTTAACCCCGTTTGCCTCAGTGTCCTCATCTGTAAAATGAACTGGAGAAAGAAATGGCAAATGACTCCAGAATCTTTGCCAAGAAAACCCCAAATAGGGTCATGACTGAAACTACTAAACAACAACATAGCGCCTACTGTATACCAGGCACTGTGCTAAGTGCTTCACAAATAGTATCTCATTTAATCCTTACTACAACCCTGTGAGGTGCTGTTATTATCCCCATTTTTCAGTTGAAGAAACAAGTAGCAAGGGTATAAGCTGGCTGGATTTGAACCTAAGTCCTCTTAATAATAATAGCTAAGGTTTATATAGTGCTTACTGTGTGCCAGACTCTATGCCAAGGGCTTTACAATTGTTATCTCAACCGATCCTCAGAGCAACTCTGGGAGGTGGGTGTTATTATTGTCTATATTTTACAGAATGGAAACTGCAGCAAACAGAAGTTAAGTGACTTCTCCAGGGTCACACAGCTAGTAAGCATCCAAGGTCAAATTTGAACTCAAGTCTTCCTGGCTCAAGGCCCAGTGTTCTATCCATTTCACCACCTTCGTTGTTTGTCCTTTTAAAAGTGGTCAGCCTCGCTCTCTCCTCCATAGTCATCGAGGAACAGTGGCAAGACAGAAGTCAAGATGACTGTCTATGGCCCAGGATGCAGCGGGGACCTTGGCCTTTCTAACTTAGGGTCTTTCTCAAGTTTCACTGTATCACCTAAATGCTTATAAGTACCCTGATATATATATATATATATATATGTGTGTGTGTGTGTGTGTGTGTGTGTGTGTGTGTGTGTATGTGTATGTACATATATATACATATATATATATATATATACATATATATATCAGCTTTATAGAAGGGTAATAAGAAGGAACTGAATTGGCTTCCATCATGAATCAGGGACTTAGTTGGGATTTGGACTCTGTCCTCACCTTCTTTACTTGGCAGAAACATCCCCTGGGAAGAAACTACAGCTCCAAGATAGCAGTAATTTGAAAGTCCCAGAAGGCTCCTCCAGCCCTCTTTAGGCCAGAAAGAGTTATACAGTGCATCTTAGTCCAATTCTTCAGGGACATCCAATTTCATCAGGGCTCTCTCCTTCCACCCATACAGATGGTAGAGTCTCTACATCTGATCTTTGAGATTATCACAGAATTTAGTGCAGAAAGGAACTCTAGAACGCTCATCCGTGACTTCCATTCTGAGGCTCAGAGACATTAAATTACTTGTTCAAGGCTGCAGAGGTATCAGGCCATCCATCAAGTCACAAGCATTTATTAAGCCTTACTATGTGCCAAGCACTGTGTCAAACAAACCCTGGGAATACAAATACAAGTAAAAAGAAAGCCAGTCCCTGCCCTCAAGGGGCTTGCTTTCTTAAGGGGAAGACAGCAGCTGGAGGAACCAAAGAAGGGGAAGGTGGCAAATTCCAGAGAGTCAGGGATGTTATTCGGGTGGAGTCAGAAGCGTGAAGAATGATTGACTCAGCATCTCCTCAAAATGGAGGCTGTGAGAGGAACCCACCAATGGGAAAAGGGGGAGGCAGAGATCGTCCAAGGGCCAATCGATCCACACACCTTCATTAAACCTACTGTGTTTCTCTGGTGGTGCCGGGCAGAGTGATGAGGATGCGGGGAAAGAAATGAAGCAATCCTTGCCCTTCTCTAGCTCTGGGCATAGTCATCAAATTAACTCCTCCATTGCTTCTGGAAAGGTCAAGTTATCTGGCTTCCCTCTGGATCAATTCATAGTCCCTGGGAGAGGCAGTATGGGGAAATGGCTAGGACACTGAACTTGAATTGGGAAGATCTGGATTCAAATCCCACCCTCAGACACTCACTAGTTGCATGACCCTAGGAAAGTCACTTAATTTTTCTATACCTCAGTATAGCAGTATATAATATGATATGATATGATATACACACATACATAGTGTATGCTATATAGACTATATATATACTATACGTATACATATATACCATATACACACATGTCTATACATACACACACACATATATATATACACACCTCAGTATACCTCATCTGTAAAATGAGGGACTTGGATTTGATAGACTTTATTTAACACCCATTCCAGTTCTAAATCTGTGATTTTCCAAAATGAAAACTCCCTTCCATGACCACACATATAGGTTATCACATTAGCTCCTAGAAGGCAAGGACTGGGTCACACTTTGATATTTGGATCCCAAGCAACTAACCAGCACAATTCTTGGCACATAGAAAGTGCTTGATAAATGTTTTTCTTTCCTCCCTCCCTCCCTTCCTTCCTTCCTCCCTTCCTGCCTGCCTTCCTTCCATTAGACCTGTTAGAGCTTATGGTCTCTTGGAATGGCATCCCAGAATCCAGGATCACCTCAGGACTCTAATAAAACATTTGTGGAGGATGTTACAATAATTACGGTAATTGCTAACATCCATATATCTTTTTAATGACACAATATCATCTCATCTCATCCTCCCAGCAACCCTTATGAGGTCAGGGAAGTAATCATTTTCATTTGACGGATGACGAGACTGAGGTTCAGAGAGGCAAAGAAGTCATATAGTAAACAAGCCCAGACCTCCTGGCCCCAAATCCAGTCCTTTTTCTATTATATATTTCTACTTTCTGCAATGCATTATGGGAATGCAGGCCCCTGGATTCCAATTTCTTCATGGCTGTGGCTTGTGATTGAGGCCTGCTTTAGGCAAGGGGCTAAATAGACTAAATTTTGTTCACCTGGGGCTGGTTATCCAATAGTCAGCCTGGCAATCTACCATTTATGATGCAGCTGAAATCAAGCTTGCCCATCCCAAAGCTAGAAAGAAAAAATAAACAGACCCTATAATTGTCCCTAGATAGTTCAGAGATTCCTGGGAGTTAGAGCTGGGAGGGCTTTAGATACCATTTTGTCTAACTGGCTCATTTTACAAGCAAGGAATTTGCCCCTGCAAACTCCATCCTGGAGACATTTTCCTTCATGGTAAACATGCTCATGACATGAGTTCTTTTAAAGGCTATTCTCAAAGCAGGCCTGGGGTGGATCTTGAAGAGTGCTGTCTGGTGGAGTTGTCCACTGCTGGAGTGAGCTGGGCAGCCTCTTCATCTCCCTGCACTTTGGCCCTTAATGTATAAAATAAGGTCCTTTACTATACTGGGCTCTCTAAGGACTCTCCCTGCTGAGAATACTCCAATCCCAAACCTTTCTTCTCCCATTATTACTTAAAAAGAACCTTGGAGGAGATGTAGCCCACACTCCTCTGGTGTTGAGTCTTTTTCTTCTCCTTCACTCCTCACATTCAGCTGTTTACCAAGTTTGTCCATTTTGCTTCCAAAATCTCTTTCGTATCCATCTCTGTCCATCTCCCAACTATGTAGCCTGCAAGCTGGTGTCCCCTCCCCTCCTTTCCAACTTTAACCCCCCCCATTTGTATTGTCTTCCCCAATTACATTGTAAGTTCCTTGAGGTCAGGGGTGATCTTATTTTCATTTTTATTTCTAGTACATGATACAGTGCCTAGATCATAGTAAATGTCTTACAAATGCTTTCTCATGCATGCATGTAGGCATCCATTAATTCATATGGTTGGACCTAATTTTCGTTATTAAAAAAACTTTTAAATGACAGACTTAATTTTTAAAAAACAACAGCAAATAAACAAAATCCCATTTAAAAACCTGAAACTTAAACATTTGACATTTTGATAATAAAAAAGATAAACTTTAACTAAATGACAATAACTCCCAGCCCACAGCCTTGCCAGCACAAATGAGGCATAAGAAGACACAGTGGTCCTAGCCTTTGACTGTCTTGACCCATCCCAGCAGGGTAGGAGCGGGGAATGCCAATATCATAAAAGTCCAAAGCTGTAAGGAATGAACATTGCATAAGACAAATTGTTTCACTGATACTTCTACTGACATATCTCCTGATTCTGAGGAGATCTCCTCCCTAGTTTCAAATCTCTGCTCCAGACGCTTCCTTTCCCAGTCCTCTCAGCCCCTTTGGGTTTGGGTGTTTCTGAGAATGGTGCAACTCTTGACTGGGCCCTATTTTTGGTTGACATTTCCTCAGATCCCAATTTGGATCATGGCGGTCTTTCTTCCTGGATGGTGTTTAACCTCAGCAGATCCCAATTGGACTAGGAAAAACAATTGACTTAATTCATCAACTTACAGTATCTTCTATTTATATTTAAAAGCTTTGCTGCCATTGTGATTTTTCTATAATTGCAGTCGATGTGTATTGTTTTTAATTTTGCTGTCTTTGCTTTGCATCCTATAAGTCTTTCTGTATTTCTTTGTATCCTTCACGTGTCTTTCTTTACAGCATAATAATATTCATCACATCAATATAGCACAATTTAGTCAGTTGTTCCCTAATCATTTTTTCCTAGTCTTTCATTATTACAGATAAAGCAGATATGAATATTTTTGTACAGATAGTTCTTTTAATAGCATCCTTGAGATACAGTCCTAATAATGGTAAAGCCGGGTAAAAAGTAAGCTCAGTTTTGTAACTCTTATTGTGTGTTTTGTGGTTACTCTCCAAAAAGATTGCAGCAATTAGTAGCTTTACCAATAGTGTAATAGCAGGTCTGTTTTCCTTCATTGCTCTCTAAAATTGGATTTTATAATTTTTGACGATTTTTTAAATTTGATAGCTAAGTTGTGGCAGAGAGGGGGAGCACTGTTTTTTTTCCTTTCTTGATATGAGTAAAGCCATTTTAGAATAAGCCTCTTTCAAATATAAATGAGCAGTCATATCTAATCTCTATGTTTTCTGTCTTTCTTAATCCCAGTTCTTGGGCAAGGTTAACCAAAAGACAAAGTAGTCTGCCCCATCTCAGACCTGTGAGGTCAAGGATAGACTGTCAGATTATAAAGTCTCTATCTCCTCCCCCAAAGTATAAGAAATTGCCCCCCCAAGGCTGGTGACCAAATGGGCTGTGAACCCAGAATGACCATGTGTTTTCTATATGCTGTAAGTAACTGGGAAATGGCTCATATCCAAAAGTCTATTTGCCTCAGAGACACACTTCTCTGTGTGCCAATTGATGCTTCTCCTGCCTAAGCTTGTAACAAATGTGCAGAATAAAACTTTTATTTACTTGTTTTCTAGATTGTAACAAAGTAGGTTTTCTCACCACAGTAGTTCTGGTGTCAGAAGTGACATAATCTAAACAATGAGAGATCAGAAAAGAAAGGCTGATGGCTGCTCCCTTCCTTTGATCACCATCTTGATATCATAATTGAGGTAAAAAATTCCTTTTAAAGATTCCTTACAAATAACTATTGTTGCTGCCCATGATCTCCACACCTCTTAGAGGCTTGGAGCTGTTTGTGTTTTTCATTTCAGTAGAAACCTTTATTCATGTTCATGTTAATATTATTATTATTAAACATGTTCGTGTTATTATGTCTGTAGCTTATGGCTGACTCAAGTCCTGTTCAACTTAGTTTGTGCCTTCAAGCTCCACCAACAGTGAATTAGCGTCTCCATCATTCCGCAATCCCTCTAACATTTAGTATTTCTCGTTTGTCATTTTTGCCAATTCGTAGGGTGTGAGGTAAAACTTCAGGGTTATTTTGATTTGGATCCCTCTCGTTATTAGTGATTCACAGCATTCTTTCATGTGGTTGTGAATACCTTTCAGTTCTTCTTTTGAGAACTGTTTGTTCATAACCTTTGACCACTTACCTATTGGGGAATGGCTATTAGTCTCATGTATATTTATTAATCGTTTATGTATTGTAGATACCAAGCCCTTACCAGAGAAATTTGATACAAAGACTTTTTCTCAGGTGTCCATTTCCCTTCTTATCTTAGAGGCATTAATGTTGTCTGTGCAGAAGCTTTTCAAAGTTATCTGTAATTTGGTAATTGCCTTTATTTCTTATTTGGTTAAGCATTCAAATACCCAGAGCTGTGAGAGGTATATGATTTGTTTCTCTTCTAATTTTTTTATAGAACAATCTTTAATAGTAAGGTTTCATACCCATTTAGAATATATTGTGAAGTGTGGTGTAAGACATTGCTCTAAGCTTAATTTCTTCCAGTCTGCTTTCCAGTTTTCCAGCAGTTTTTTTTAATCAAATAAGGAGTTTTCCCCCAGGTAATTTATGTTTTTCACTTTATCAAACACTGAACTACTGAATTACATTATTTCTGATTCCCCTTTGTCTAGTCTGTTCCAGTACTCTATTTTTTAACCAATACTAGATGGTTTTAATGACTGCTGCTTTATAATATAGTTTGAAGTCTGAAAGTGTTCTTCTCCCTTCATCCCTACTTCTTTTCATCATTTCCTTTGATGTTCTAGATCTTTTGTTTTTCCAATTTCTTTTGCAACTTGTTATTATTTTGTAAAGTTCTATAAAGTATCCCCTTGGTAATTTGATTGGTATAGCATTAAAAGTGTAAATTAACTTTGGAGGCACAGTCATTTTATACTGGCACAGCCTAGCCATGAGCACTGAATATTCCTCTAACTATTTAAGTCATTCTTTATTTCTTTAAGGAACTCTTTGTAATTGAATCTATACAAGTCTTTTGTGTGCTTTGGTAGGTTAATCCCCAAATATTTTACATATTTTGTAATCATTTGTAATGGGATTCTCCTTCCTATTTTTGTTTCTTGGGTTTTGTTGTTGTCATTTCCAGAACTATATTCAATAATAGTGGGGACAGTGGGCATCCTTGCTTCATTCTCATATGTATTAGGAAAGATTCTAGTGTATTCTAGCTCAGCTTAGATTAATCTGACCCACTGGCATTAGTGTCACAATGCTCAGGCTCTCTAAGAGTCTCCCCAATATTGCGAATCTTTAATAAATTTTGTTTTCCTTTGGCTGAGAAAAAAAGATTCTAGTGTATTCCTGTTGCATATAAGGCTGACGTTTGGTTTTAGATAGATGCTTCTTATGGTATTAAAAAAAGTTCCTCTATGCCCATACTTTGTAGGATTTTTAGCTTAAAGAACGCTGAACTTTGTTAAGGCTTTTTTTCTGCTTTTATTGACACAATCATGCAGTTTTGGATGTTTGAATTTTTTGTATAATTAATCGTGTTGATTGTTTACCTAATTCTGATACATCCTTGTATCCCTGGCATAAATCTCACTTGGCCATAATGAATGATTTCTTCCAAAAATCTCTGTGGTCTGTTTGACAGGATTTTGTTTAAAATTTTTGAGTCAGTATTCCTTAATGATATTGGCTTATAGTTTTCCTTCTGTGTTTTGTGCTCCCCTGTTTAGGTATTAGAACTATGTTTGTCTCATAAAAGGATTGTAGTAGGATACTTTCTCAGTTTATGAGAATAATTTGTGAAATGTTGGTACTAATTATTCTTTAAAAGTTTGATAGAATTTTTCTATGAATCCATCAGATCTGGGAGCTGTTTTTTCCCCTCTTTGGTAGTTCCTTGGGAGGCAAATCTATTTCTTTTTCTGAGATTGGAGTTTTTAAGATCTTTATCGGGCCTTCTGACATTTATTAGTATTAGGTATTAGGTAATTCTCCATCTCTTTTGATCTCTTCCTCTTCCTTTTCCATCAGTCCCCACTAATAGCAATCACAGTACACCTGGCTTTCACATATATTTAAAATCAATTTACATAATCAACAGGTCATATTTATTATTTTGATGGATATACATTAAACTGTATTATGAAAATTATGTTGAACTCAAACTAGCATACAGCTGGACTATCAAAGTATGAACTGAGTTGTGTGGTAGTTTAAGATGGGAATAACTGCAGAATCCCATTTTCCTCTGCATGTAATCTCAATCCATGGACTAAAACCAAAAGACTTCTCATTGGTATAGTGAACTTACTGAACCAATGGGAAATTGTGATTGATTTTAAATTTTACTTGTTTAATATCATGACTTAAATTTTAACTACAGATAAGTTCAGTTTGCATTTAATGGTTTTTCTTCCAAAACATAAAGACATAAGACCCCAGATCTTAAGTTATAACAATTTGGCAACAAATGCCAGTCTCTCTGCTATTTGTGAATTTTGGAATTATTCTATTCTTAGGAATTGCTGTTTAGTTCAATTGTACATTAAATGGTGTAATGCTACATGGAGCATATGCCCTTTTACAAAGCTTTCCTCTATCTCTGATTCATTTGGAAGTATCTATAATTTGACAATATATGCAAAGAAAGAAAAAAGGAAGAGGAAAAAAAGCTTGATTTTTTGAGGATACTGAATGGCTATTAGATTTTTAGCTTAGTTCTATTTAAATATAATTTCCTTCTTTGAGGGACCTTTAACTTAAACTAACCAAAACACTCATCATATCTCTGAGGATTCATTTGCTAACTATACTAAAATTATTAAAGACAAAGACTGTGAGGGAATGGAAATGAGAGGCATGATGGACGTTGATGTTTGAAATAAAACATCACTGTCTCTCCCTCTGTCCATATGGTATTTATAATACCAGACACTCATCTAGAAATGCTTGATAATTGTTTAGTCCCCCAATTCATCCTTTATCTGCTCACAAATTTGATGAAATTACACATGTGGCTCATAGGGAGATTATTGGCTATTTATTTTGGATTATTGGTTGTTATTGCAACCACTTATGGGCAATTGATCATAGATCATCAGTTACTAACTATTCGTTATGGATTATTGTTCTGAGATTGCTCATTATTTATTTTCAACTTTTAATTATGTGCTGTTGAATATTTATAATTATTGGTTATCAATAATTCTTGGGTGCTAATCATTTGTTACGAGTTATCAATTATGGATGTTGATTTGGCACAATTAAAATATTCAATAAAGAGAAACAGAGGCAATAAAGTTTTGAGCACATTCCATTTATTAGCAAGGCTAGCAATTGCCAATAAGTGGGGTCCAAGGCTCCTCAGTCACCAAGGACCCCAGTCAGTAAAGAGGAACTGAGACAAATGACAAAATCTTGGGTGTTATTGATTCCTGATTGGGTGGTGCACAGGGTGCTAACCACAAGTTGTATCAATTAGCCACAAGGTGGGCTAACACATCCTGAGGTATCTTGAATAGGGAAATTGTGGTTGCAAATAGGTTAGAAACAGGGAACCTATTTCTGGGGATTGGGAAATGGAAAATTATACAATCTCTGAGTACTGAGTGTACAGTCACTGCTTTTCTCTGATTGGCTAGGCATTACAAAAGCTTATTGACTAATAAGCTATTGACACCATCACTATCTTAGTTTGGCATCACATGGAAAGTTTGTAATTTTCCATGAGTCCAAATGAGGAATTAGCTCATTTAAAAAAGGGGAACTTTGATTCACACAGAGAAGGGGAAGTCCTATAAAATAAGAGTCTTAGGCTCACAAGAGTGGGGAAGTTAAACTCTAACAAATTACTAATACAAGCTAGTTTAATTAAGTTTAATAATTCATAGCAGGCCTTAGCTAAAAATCAAGTCTGATTATATTGATGGAACACAATTCCCAATTCACATTTCACAGCTTATTGATTTTGTGACTACTGATTTCGGATTATTATTGAATCACTGGATATTACCTAGATAATCAATGGATACACATTTTGACTTAAAGAAAAATTTTCCTACTGTTAATGCTCAAATTGTATATGGATTGGTATGCTCCAAAGTTTCTTTTTCAGTCCTCCTGATAGTCATAGAATGTTGAGCAAATATTGAGATTAAAAAATGGAAGCATCAGTCCAGTTTTATACTTTTAGGTGTGATAAGTTTTCAAATTGCCCTGAATTATTGATATGGTGTAAAGATTTGCACCCCCAGAGATTAGGATATCCACTCCAGGCCACCGAGAAGAACATACCTAGAAGCCTGCTGAAAAAGCCCCCTACCCCCGAACCAGATTGGCTGACCATCGACAAGGCTGTTGAACAACAAGATCCACAGATCCCACTTCAAAAGACTTCAACGAGATTAACCATGGAGGGGGAAAAAAGCAGAGTGAATGTGTTGCTAACCTCTGGTCTGAGAGAAAGAAAAAGGCAATAAATTCACAATAGAACCCCTAGAACCTCGGAGACATCAAGCAAAGTTGGCCAATCTCAATTAATACCATTGCTGTCCTAGGAAGGGGAAGCTAGGTGGCACAGTGGATAGAGTCAGAAGTCAGGAAGACTCATCTTCCTGAATTCAAATCTGGCTTCAGTTTGCCTCAGTTTCTTCATCTGTTAAATAAGCTGGAGAAGAAAATGTCAAACCATTCCAGTATCTCTGCCAAGAAAACTCCAAATTATGTAATTGAAAGAAATAAAATACTATTATTAAGAAAAAGAAAAGAAAAGAAAAAATCCCAAATGGGGTCGTGAAAAATTGAACATGACTGAAAAAACAACTGAACGAATGTCCTGGGAAAGCCTCCCATCACTTCTTGGTAAACTCCAATATATTTATTTTCTGGTAAAATCTTACAGCCTCATTGTTTCAATTTTGTGAATGCCAATATTCACCACTAATGTTTGCTTTGAAATGTATTATGAACAGAATGTTATGTGCATATGAATGCAGAATTGTGCCAGGAACACCAAAGAAAAAAAGAGTTAAAATTATTCAGGCACCTTATTTGAACCCTGTGGATACAAAAGATGTCTTTAACATGGTATTATTATGTTTTGTGGCCCAACCACAAAACAACCCCAATGTCTTTTATTAACAATGTTAACTTAGCAGCAACTAGAGCACGCTCCAAATTTTAGGAAGTGAAATGTACTGTGTTAAGTGGAACCTATTGGAGCTATAATTTTGATTTGATCTCAGTTTGAGTCCAGATAAAAGTGATTCAGTTGCTAAGTTGATGCTCCACCATGCAAGAGAAAATGCCAACAGCTGTCCATAAGGAGTGATGCTTCTCACCTCCAAATGTTAATAGGCAGTTTCAGGTAGATGTCTATTACTAGGAAGGTTGAAGAATAACCTTATGAAAAAAATGACAGGAGTCTGTTGACTCAATTTCCCCATTGTGCTGCTTCCTCTTTGAATAGGAAAATCTCACCTCCGAGACTTTGGACCTGGCTTAAACTCCTTGAGTAATGTGGATTTATGAGCTACAAATTGGCCACTCTGAATTATTTTCTGACATTTACACAAGATTATACAGAGCTGAGAAAGTTTTGTTTCATCTTGCCTTGTAAGAAGTCAGTCTGAAACTTTCAGATCCAGACCTGAAAAAAATGTTTATACATCTGTCATAACAATGTCCCATTTCCCCTCTAACCATCAAGTGTCTAACAGCATGTTTTATTTCACTATATGTCCTTAAACCCACAGGGGTAGAAATGCAAAATTGGCATCATTTTCTTGACAAATAAACCAATTGTCCTTTGTATCAAAGTTTAGGTGATTTCCTATGGACAGGCATACAGACAGGAGGTATGGAGACCCATAAGGAACATAATAAAAGATAAACCGTAGTCTATTAATTGATACTGAAGCCCCTACAGGCAGTGATTCTTAGATACCTTTGTCCGATCTTCCTCCCAAAGCCATGCTTTAGCCCTGTGCATCATGACCAAAGGGAGTGGGGGAAAGGAAAGACAAGCATAATTGAAACAATTGAAGACATTAGTTGCTTTAAACTTCCTTTTGTAAGCCAATAGCATTGCTTGAGCATTTCTGAGACTTTGTTTTATGTATATTGTAACATGACTATTTGTTTTATGTATATTTTAAGTACCTGTGGGAAATGTTTCCTATTCAGGCACCCAAATGCCACTCAGACTCCTCCGTATGCCAGATGACATTTCTCCCTGCTTGTAACTAAAGCATAGAATAAAACCTTTGACTGGCTTGTATTCTCAGATGTAATCAGTTGGGTTTTCTAGCCATGACAAGTACAAGGGGGTACCTCAAAATACATTTCACACTTCATATTAGACACTTCAATCTATTTTTCAAATTCTTATTAAACAATTATATTTTCTTTTTTGTAAATGAACTTATTCATCAGCTTTCCTCACTTCTCCATTAGTGGATGGGTATCATTACTCTTAGAGATTTATATCAGTTGCTTATGGATGCTGAATCACAGATCATGGAGTGAGAGCCAAAAGGGATCTCTAATCCAAACCCTTCATTTAACCACCGAAGAAACAGAAGTTCAGAGAGGTTTGTTAATTACCCAAAGTCACTCAGGTAATGTTTTGCGTGATTTCACGTATATAATTGATATCACATTGCTTGCTTTCTCAGTGGGTGGGGGAGGGGCTGAAGGGAGAGGATTTGGAACTCAAATTTTTTTTTAAAAAGGCTTAAAATAGATAAATTATAAATTAAAGTCATTCAGGTTGTAAGTACCAGGGACAGGATTCAAAGCCAGGTCCTCTAATTCCCAGTCCTAACACTCTGCACTGCCTCATGCTTCCTCCCATGTTGAATATTTATCAGAGATACAGATGCCAAATATTTGTCCCAATCTGTTTCTCTTTTTAAAAATTTTGGATAGGTCGGTTTTTTCTTGGGCAAAATCTGTTTAATTTTTATATGATCAAACCCACATATTTTATCTTTAAGGACTTTTTCTTCTCTCCTATAGGTTCTTCTGTCTTCTTCATAACTAAAGTAAATACATAATTACATTTTTCTTACAATTTTGAAATTGAGTTGTATTTTAAGCTCATTTATACAGAGTGTCCCAGAAGTCTTAGTGAAGTTTTATTCACCAAGAGCTTGAAATTGCACTAAGACTTTTGGGACATCCTGTATAAGTGGAATTTATTATAGTACGTGATATGAAGGGTGAATCTACAATTAGTATTAGTATTTACCATACTTCTATCCAATTGTCCCAAGAATTTTAAATCATCCAACATTTCTTTCTTCCGCTGTTTTGTAACCTTGAGTTTATCAAACACTAATCTCTGGTATTCATTAGATTCTATTTATAGATCCTCTATTCTGTTCCTTGATCTATTTTTCTATTGTTCTGCTGAAGAAGAGAATTTTTATGGCTGCTGCCTTCTTTGGTACATTCTGGAATCTTGTGGGGTAAATTCATCTCTCATCATTTCTCCCCCCTTCTCCCCAGTATTCTGGCTCATTTGGTTTTCCACAGAATTCATTGCCATACTTCTGCAAAGTCCTAGCTCTAAATCGTAGGAAGTTTTTCCTGATGTAGAGCCTAATGGGTTCTCTTGGCAACTCCTAGCCTCGGTTCCTGTCTCTGCTCTCTGGGGCCAGGAAGAGCACATTCATGCCCTCTTTCACGTAACAGCTCTTTAAATACTTGAAGGTGGCTTGCATGTCCCTCTTGGTCCTCTCTTTTTCAGCTTAAACATGCCTGGTTCCTCCAATTGATCATGCTTGTGGATGAATTATTTGTTTGGTTTAAGTAGCCTTTAAATGACAGGATCATACTTCAAGGATCTGTGATTTCATCAATAGGGTACTTTCTCCATGATCTGTGAGGTGGTGTAGTGTTGATGCAATTAAAGATCTTTCTCATCCATCAATCCCTTTAATAAGGCCTCAGGTGGAGCTAGTTAAGGGAAGCTTGATTAGGGGAGGCTCGTTTATAGGAAGACCCACACCCTTTTGTTAATTAGGTCACAAGAGGTGTGAAGCCCTCGGGCCCTAAAAGGGGGTATATATACTCTGAGGGTAGCCTTAAGCTCTCAGAACTGCAAGCTCTCAGGACTCCAGAAAGAGAGGACACAGGCAATCAGACAACTAGGATTTGTGAATGAGTGTTTATGAAAAGGCACCAGCAGAAGGGAAGGTTGTGGGGTGGCTTGGCTCCCTGCTTCGATATTGTGTTTTAATTTCCTTGCTGTTATAATGAAGTAGACTTACTGGTTTTGGGATACAATTGCTGCTGTGTCAAATTGGAGTTACTGGTTTTGGGATTTGATCCTCTGGTGTCTGAATAAATGTTGTACTTCTTCTGCCTTCCATATGGAGAGTCTCTTATATTCTTCGATACAGAACTATACAGACATATTCACGGTCACTATCGATATTGTGACACTTGCCTTACTGACACAGGTGGCTTTTGAGAATTGCTGTGGCCAAAAACTTTGTCCCTCTGTGCTCAACCTGGGAATGAGTGTTTTTAACCTTTCAGAAACTGGTCACCCAGACAACTAGCATACTGTCCATCACTCAAAGCTTGGAAATTAGAATACTTATAGCTAAAAATTCGTAAAGTCCTTTACATGGATTATCTTAGTGACTCCTTACAAAACGCTGTGAGGTAGATATCCCCATTTGACAGATGGAGAAACTGAAGATCAGAGAGATAAATGGGCTGAAGTAGGCTTCAAAATTGGGTCTTTCTGATGCTGAGCTCAACATTCTAGCTTGTGCCTCAAAGATAGAGCCTTTAAGAACTCAGATGACACTCAGTTCTAGGTGCCATATTTTAGGAAGGTCATCAATCACCTGAAGAACAACCAGAGGGAAGGCAACCAGTTGAAGGGACTCGAGACATCCTGGATTCTCCTAGCGTAATGTGAGTTACTTGAAAGGAAGAGTGTGTCACTTCTGTATTTGTATCCCCACTGACTAGCTTAATGCCTTGTGCATAATAGACCTTTCACAAATGCTTGTTGATTGATGAAGGGCCAGGCCCTTAGGGAATGCCTAAAGTGAAGAGATTGTTGTTGTTGAGTCATTTTATGACCCTATTTTGGGATTTTCTTGGCGAAGATACTGTAGTGGTTTGCCTTTTCCTTCTCCAGCTCATTTTTACAGGTGAGGAAACTGAGGCAAACTAGGTGAAGTGACTTGCCCAGGGTCACATGGCTAGTATCTGAGGCTAGATTTGAACTTGAAAAGATGAGTCTTCCTGATTCCAGGCCTGTGCACTATGGTGCTGCCTAGTTGCAGATATCCTCATTTTACAGATAAGGAAACAGATGATGCAAAATTGTAGTTGGCTTGCCCAGGGTCTCGCAGCTAGTAAGTATCTGAGATAGAATTTGAACATGAGTCTTCCTGACTCCAAGTCGAGCGCTCTACCCTCTATACATACTCGCATACCTCCTTCCCATTAGATTGGAAACTCCTAGAGGGTAGGGGACTTTACATTTCCAGGGTTCCACACAGTACCTGGTACATAGTAGGTACTTTAAAAATACATGTTGAATTGGATAGAATTGAATTGATAAAGGAAGCCCAATTCCTTAATAGCTAGAAGGCCTGGAACCAGAAACATAGGCTGACTTTGCAGGGAAGGGACACCTTCTCCTCTAGGCCTGGAAGGAAGGATGAGAGGGTTAGGTATGCATTAAGACAGAGCTTTGTTGAAGAGATGAACCAGAGAAAGAGTGGGAGTTCATAACAGTTGGCCTCAATCTCAGTAAAGTAGGAGAACAGAAGTGGAGATCATGAATTTGCTAATTATTCTTTTCCACTAAAGACATTAGCCTCTATTAGCTCTGCACAACCAAAGGATGAGACTGGAACCAAGAATTCTAGGATCGATTTCTACGTCAGGGCCAACTCCTCCATGTGGCTTTGGGACATGCAGAGCCCTGAGAGCTCATGGCAGCTGGAGCCCAGACATCAGGGAGCTTTAATTAGCTAATGTGTCTAAGGTTCTTGGAAACAGCCAAGTGCCAAGTATCATTTCATTTTAAAGACCTTCAGACAAACTCGGAGATGGTTCAGTGCTATAGATTCAGATCTGAGACAAGTCCTGGTTCTCCAGGAGAGACTAGAATGATTACAGGGACCTCCCAATTGAATCCAATTCAATACACGTGTATTAGGCACCTTCTGTATGCACTCTACTGTGCTTGGCACTAGCAAGGCAAATACAAACTCTAGGACTATACATTCTTATGAGGACATACAACATGTATTAGTCAACCAACCAATGAATCAATAACACATTTATTAAGTGCCTACTGTGTGCCAGGCTTAGGAATAAGAAGAATGAAACAGTCTCTGCCTACCAGCAGCCTACATTCTATTGGGGGAGACAAGTACAAATAAAAGTGCATACAAAATAAGCATTGATAGGGAACAGAGCCTGCGATTTCACCAGGATAAGGCATTCCTTTGTAAGGAAACTCACCTTCCCAATGCAGGTTGCCAGTTTCTCTGAATTCTAGAATCTTAGAGATTTCCCTAAAGCACTGATGAGTTAAGGGTCCCATAACCAGTGTCAGAGCTGAATGAAGAGCCAAAGTCTTTCTGGCTTCAAGCATTCCACCCATTACATCATACGGACTCCAAATGCCAGGTGATTTTGCAAGGGATACACCAGCAGTGGAGGGGTATGAGGGAGAAAGGGAAGGGAGCATACATTTATTAAGTGCCTGCTTAGGCACTTAACACTCTACAAGTGTTATCTCATTTGATCCTTGTTTTTAGGAGGTGGTGTTTGAACTTTGAAGGAAACTGGCAATTCTGAGAGGCAGAGGTGGGGAGAGAGGGCACTCTAGGCAGGGGGAACAGCCTGTGCAAAGGCATAGCATTGGGAGATGAAATGTCATGTATAAGGAAATCAAAAAGTCCACTTTGGCTGCATCATAAAGTACATAAGGAGGAGCAATGTATATTAAGCCTATGCACAAATAAAAGCAGACAGATGAGCAAATACAAACTATATACCAAGTATAATTGCAAGAGGGAGAGAAGATGTGAAAACAGGGATTTTCTGTTTAATCTGCTACTCAAATGTTCTCTCTTACGGCAAAGGATATTTTAGTTTTCTCTACCTTTTAAATGAACTGCCTTTAGACATTTTACATGGACATATTGCTGAAAGTCTTTCCTCTCTCTTAATAAGCCTTATACCAGGAAGCACATCCTCTGTGAAGCTCTCCTTGATGACTTCAGACTTCTTCTCAGATGTAACCAAGCATCTAGAAGATGATAAAACACATTATAGTGCATCTCAGAATCTCTGAGATGGTAGGGATCTCATTAGCCACCCAGCCCAAGCCGTACCTGAACAAAGACCCCTAATAACATACACTCATTGTATAAGAAACAACAGGTGGTTCAATCTGGCTGGATTATGGGGTGTGTGGAAGAGAAGAATAAGGGAAGGGAAAGGAAAGATGGGAAGAGACCAGAATTTTAAATGACAGAGGAGTTTCTATTTGATCCTAAAGGTAATGGGGAGCCACTGGAGATCATTGAGTAGAGGCATGACATGGTCAAGCCTGTACTTTAGGAAAATCCCCTTGATAGTTGTAAGGAGGATGGATTGGAGTGGAGGAAACTGGAAGGAGAGAGACCAATTAGGAGGCATTGTAAGAGTCTAGACAAGAGGTGAAACTCCCATTCATTGTGTACTTCTCCATAGCCTTTTGTGCAATCCTCCATTTCTATTATTTGCTGATTGTAGAGTATTCCATGACTTATACAAAGTCATTAGAGGGACTGATGTTAAAAAGGATAGGCTTTTGTTTTAGGGAGAATCTTGGGGATCGTTAAAAACACTAAGCAATTTCCCAACTAGGGCAGCTAGGTGATGCAGTAGAGTGCTGAGCTTGGAGTCAGGAAGACTCAACTTCCTGAGTTCAAATCTAGCCTCAGACACTTACTAGCTGTGTGACCCTGGGCAAGTCCCTTAACTCTATTTGCCTCAGTTTCCTCATCATAAAATGAGCTGGAGAATGAAATGAAAAACTATGTCAGTATCTCCGCCAAGAAAACCCCAAAAGGGGTCATAAAGAGTCAGACACAATGGGAAAATGACAACAACAATTTCCCAAATATGATCTAGATGTCTACTTATTCAATTTTTGGCCCAACTCATTGTCCACCTACAGAGTCTGTATAAATGTGTGGACCGATGGACCAGCCTGGTAGGTTTCCCATCCAACCAGACAATTACCACCCATCATCATCCACTTGGATATTACCATATGGATAGTTAGGCCAAATTCTTGAGTGGAGCTCCTTTAGGAGGCTCTGAAGTATTCTGGGGCTTGATGCAATCAGCTCTATGCCACCCATAAGCATCTGTATGACCTCACCACCTATAGAGAACCTCTCTCTCACTAGGACTCTGTGTTCTCCACGAAAATGGCGAGCACCTTCGGTGAGAATGCTTTCTACGTTACTCTATCGAATTTCATTTGATTAACCCCAAGACTCAAACCTATGAAGGAAGAACCTCAACAGGAAAGCTGGGACCTAGTTCTCCTAACTTAATATTTGTAAAGTGCTTTGCAAACCTTAATGCACTGTGTAAATGTTAGTTATTATGACTATCGCTGTTATTAGCTATTATCGTTATCATGCTTCTTCTTCTCTTGGGTGAACCATTTTGTTTTCCTTGGCCTTTGTTCGCTTATCGTTTTAAAAAGGACTCGATCTGACAATCTCTAAGATATTCTCTAGTTCTAAAATTCTTTTCAAAGGAGATGATATCATGGAAAACCCAGTGGGTTCTGGGTTCCAGAGCCAAGGTTGGACCTTGATCGTGGCCATTTGCTCAGTGAGTGATCTTATATGGGTCACGATGCCTCTGTGAGCTGTTTCTTTACCTGTAAAATCAGAATAGTAATGCTTGTAATGCTTACCTCCTGAGGTTGTTGTGAGTAAAATTTATAAATGATAAATTACTCTAGAAGTGGAAATGATGATGATCCTGTAGAAGGAAGGGCAGGTTCCTAGCTCTGGAGTTGGAAGGAACTCTAGACGTTATCTAATCCAATTCTCTCCTTTTATGATTTGGGAAACTTGATGCTCAGAGGCTTAGAAGGGACCTTTGTTGTTGTTGTTAAGTTGTTTCAGTCCCATCTGAATCTTTGTGACCCCATTTGGGGTGTTCTTGGCAGAACTCCAGAGTAGTTTGCCATTTTCTTCTCCAGATCATTTTACAGATGAGGAAACTGAGGCAAACAGGGTTTGCCAGAGTCTCACAGCTAGTAAGTATCTGAGGCTGGATTTGAACTCAAGAAAATGAGTCTTCCTGACTCTAGGTCTGGTGCTCTATCCACTTTGGTGCCACCTAGCTGCCCTAGAAGGGACCATAAAGGTCTTCTAATCAGTCATCATTGATTTAGACTTAGAACCAGGAGGGACAGCCTCTCCACAGATCCCTGAGGCCCAGAGAAGTTGCATTAAAAGATGTGGAGCTTCTAGGCATTTAGGAGGAGGCAGTATTGATAGTCCCATGGTACTATGCCCCCATCAGACTTCATCTGGTGCATTGGGTTCCATCCTAGGAGTCATGGATATTGATAAGTTTGAGAGCATCCTGAGGAGAAAGGAGTGTATAATGTTAATGGGATGTGAAGACCTTCCCCACCCATTAATAAGCCTCATGTGGAGCCCTTTAATGGCTTGGGGAATGCTTGCTTGTAGGAAAGCTTTCACACCTTTTGGTACTAAGTTGATGAGGTACTGAGTCACAAGGGTTGTGATGCCTTCTGGCTCTAAGGAGTGTATATATACTCTGAGTTGGTATTTTGCTTTGGGGGCTCACTTAGGAGAAGGACCTTTTGATTTCCTTGTGGGGAGTCTGAGTAGCCGTAAGTTCAGAGTTCTCCGACTACTCGGAGGTAAAGGCTCTCTGGATCCAGTGACGTATGTGAAGTGTATAGCAACATTGCTTAGATTCCGGCAGTTAAAAGCCCTGTCTGTTGGTCTTTATGCTAATTTCTCTGCTTGCATTTTCTCCGATATTCAGGGTGCCAGCCCTTCTCCTGAACTAGTGAATGCAATTAAAAGTAAGATTGTTAACCCCCTTTTGAGCAGCCTTTCCTAGAAAAGCAGATTAAAGAATCTGTGCTAGTAGGCCATCCTGGGTATGCTAGGGTGCTTGCTGTTACAGAGGGCAACCAGGATGAATTAGAAGTTCATGAATTTAGATTCAAAAGGAACCCTGGAGGAAAACGGAACCCAACTCCCATCATTTTAAAGCTGACAAAAGTGAGGAACAGAAATATTTGTCCAGAGTCACATAGGTAGTAAGTGGAATTTGAACCCATCTTCCTGCCTCCAGGTCCAAGGCCCTAGCCACTATGCCTTGCTGCTTCTGGGTCTGTGTCATATGAGGAAGGACCTGGGTATGGTTAGCCTGAAGAAGACTCTGGAGGCACAAAAGCTGTATTTGAAGGGCTGTCATAGGGAGGAGAGATTAGCCCCAGAGGGCAGAACCAGGAGTGATGGGGAAGTTACAAATAGGCCAATCTAGACCTGATGCCAAGGAAAACTTCCTAACAATGAGAGCTATCCATTAGTGGAATGGATTGCCTCTGAAGATGGTGGCTTTCACTTTCTTGGAAGTCTTCAAGCAGAGGCTGGATGAACACTTGTTGGGTATGTCCTAGTGGGTTTTTCTTTTGTGTTGGGATTGGATTGGAAGGCCACTGAGATCCCTTCCAGCTCTCAAATTCTGTGATCCTCATCCTGGCAAGTGATTTCCCCAAGGTCACTAACTGTCAGAGGCAGGCTCTGAACCCTAGCTCTCTGCCTGAAGAGCCAGAGTTCTCGCTGCTATCCTGATTCAACCAACTCATTTTACTGATGAGAGGACTGAGTCCTAGGAGTCAAGGACCTTTGAGAGCATCAGATCCAATCCGCTTATTTGATAGGTGAGGAAGTCCTCACCTATCAAATGTGAAATGCTTTGCCTAGGGTCACATGGGTAGTTAGGAACCAACTGGGTTTGGAACGCAGGAGGACCTCTATCTCCAAACTTAGTCTCCTTTCTATCCTATCCTATGCTAGAGCCAATCAATTGTTAAATTTTCAGTGAGAGCATTCACACCCTGGAAATCGCCAAAGGCTACATCGGGGCTTCGTTTATTGCTGCTGATTGTCTAGACCAGGGGTGGGGCACTAGGTACCTAGTTTCCCTACCCCTGGTAGACTTAAGAGAGTGATGAAGAAAATGTGTTATAATAATGCAGATAAAATGGTTGTTGTAAGGATCAAATGAAATATTTGGCAGATGCTTAGCATAGTGCCCAGTACACGGTAAGCGCTAGATAGATGCTTATTTCTTTCCCTTCCCCTTCTTGCTTATGTTGGACACTGACCAGCACACCGACCAGTTCCCATCTCTACCTGTGACTGAGACAGAGGAGGTACCGAAAGACGGGAAGGCTGGGTTTGTCAGAACCTACCGGAAGGAACAATAATCTATTTACCTCCTTAGATGGAGAACATAGAACTAGACTTTGCAAAAGGTTCCCACAAGGTCTGGAGGCCAGACCAGGTCCCTGGAGTCTCTCTCCCTCCTCAGGGGAGAGGGGCAGAGCCTAGCTTCCCTGGAGCACCTGTCTTGGGCTTGGGGTGTGGGGTGCTGGACACGGAGCTGTATACTATTGCTGTATCTCTGTATCTCCCATGTAGCTTCTCAACACTTCCAAATGAATTCAGTCCCAGCCTCTGAAGTGACTTCCTTGTCGATCCTATGGCCAGCTGTCTGGTGGGCTACTTAAAAGCTCCTGGTGGACATCTCCTTTTGTTTCAGCTCGGATGCTGGGGAATTCGCATATCATTATCTGTTTGCGGTTAAGGCTTGGCTATTATCCTTCCAAGGATCTTTGTGAGGCTTCTCAGTTCTCAGAAGGAAAGTCTGGCTGTCCAAGACATATTTTCAATATTGCTCCATCCAAGCTTTTGATCTATACCTTAGTCCCTCCCCCGACTTTTTCTTTAAATGAGGGAGTACTGTTTATTTCCTTAAAATATCCCCCAAAATCTATTAACAACACCCCACTGAATATTGGGGAAGTTCTGTTTATCATCTTCTGTCAGATGCCTAATTACTATTCTTGGGATCATAGAGTTAGAGCTAGAAGGAACCTCTAAGGTCATCAAATCCAATTTCCTTATTTTACAGATGAGAAAACTGAGGTCCAAAGACAGACTTAGGATCAAAAATGTAGGGCTGGAATAATCATAGAGGCTGCCGTCTAGTCTAAACCCCTCATTTGGTGGGTAAGGGATCCGTGGTTAAGTGACTTGACCAAGGTCACACTGGAAGTAAGCCCTGAAGACTGGATTTGAACTCAGGTCCTCTGACTCCATTGATCTTTCCAGTATATCACATTGCTTCTCATTGGAGTTGGAAAACCTGGGTTTGTGTCCCCCATGAGTTTCCTCATATGCATTTACAAATAAGAGGATTAGTCTAGGTGACCTAGGTCCATTCCAGGTCAATGATCATAGGTATGGTCCTTATTTATGATGTGTCCTATGTGGTGCAGTAGGTAGAGCCCTGGGCCTGGAGTTGGGAAGATCTGAATTCAAATCCAGATACTTACTAGCTGTACGACCCTGGGCAAGTCACTTAACCTCAGTTTTCTCAACTGTAAAATAGGGATATTAATAGTACCTACCTCCTAGGGTTGTTGTGAGCAACAAATGAGGTAATATTTGTAAAGTACTTAGCATGGTGCCCGGCACACAGTAAGTGCTTAATAACTTTTCTTCCTTGGGCAAGTCATTTCACCTTGGTTCACATCTTAGCTCTGTAACTGACTCTTGGGGGTGATCCTGAACCACTAAATTACGTTCTCTGGGCCCTGTTTTCCTCCTCTGTAAAATGAGAGGGATGAGAGAAGTTGGGATGGAAAATGATGCCTGCCTTCTGACAGAGAAGGGATGGTCATAGGGTGTGTGTGTGTGTGTGTGTGTGTGTGTGCATGTGCATGTGCGAATGTGTGTGTATGTGTATGTATGTGTGTGCATGCGTGAATGTGTGTATGTGTATGTATGTGTATATATGTGTGAATGTGTGTGTGTGTGTACACATAGCCAGTGGAGGAAATTGTACATGTTTGTAATGGGATTTTTTTTTCTTGTTTCTCAATGGGGAAGTAGAAAGTGGGGAGAGAGAGAAGACAAATCTTCATTTGAAAAAAAAATCAATTACAAAATAAAATAAAATCAAATCTGTGAGAACTGAACTAGACAGATCTCTAAGGTTCCTTACATTTCAAAATCTATGATTCTCTTCTAAGCCTTGATTTCCCGCTTTTTCAAATAGGCTTAGTAACAACTGCATTACCTACCTCATCAGGCTATTGAAGGAAGCACCTTATGAAAGTATAGAAATGTGAACCCCTATTGCATAGAGCCATGATTAGGATGAGCAGCAGCTAGGTGGCGAAGTGGATAGAACGCTGGGCCTGGAGTCTGGAAGACTCATCTTTATGAGTTCAAATCCAGCCTCAGATGCCTGCTAGCTGTGTGACTCTGGGAGGGGGAGAAAGAGGCCATTCTTCACCTCATTTCTTACCTAGCCTTAATCACTGGATGGGCGTTGAATGGGCATTGCCTCAGTCAAACTGAAACCTGGGAAACACCTTAGTTTAGATAGGTCACGGTCTCCAGTTATCCTGATCTATATCTGGCCACTGGACCCAGATGGTTCCAGAGGAGAGAGTGAGGCTGGTGACTTTGCATAGCCCTCCCTCACTTAAATCCAATTCACTTGTAAAAGTCATGATGTCGTGATTCATTTCAAGAAGTAAGGACAAACAACTTATGGTCTCTGTGACCCTGGGCAGGTCATTTTCACCCCGTTTGCCTCAGTTTCCTCATATGTAAAATGAGCTGGAAAAGGCAATGGCAAACCACTCTAGTATCTCTGCTAAGAAAACCCCAAATAGGGTCATGAAGAGTCAGACACAATTGAAATATGACCGAACAACAACTTCTTGACTCGGGAACTATTTAAAAAAAGAAGATTATACAACAGTAATGATTACAGTGAAGTGATGGCACTTTCTGCCCAGGGTGCCAAAA
Source organism: Trichosurus vulpecula (assembly GCF_011100635.1). Taxonomy (NCBI): domain Eukaryota; kingdom Metazoa; phylum Chordata; class Mammalia; order Diprotodontia; family Phalangeridae; genus Trichosurus; species Trichosurus vulpecula. The sequence goes on along the minus strand of NC_050573.1, from coordinate 34,479,080 downwards.
TCTAGAATGTGATGACATCAGGATCATAGGCTCAGAGACTGGAACAAGGAGCCCATCTGGGAGGCCATCTAGTGTAATCTCCTCGTTTCAGAGATGAAGCTAATTGAGGCCCAGGTTGATAATACTTCAGCAGGCAGAAACAACCGAGCCTAACAACTGGTTAGCGAGAATGATTAGTTGAACTAGGAGGCTCTCTGGTGCATGGTACAGTGGAAAGAATGCCTGATTTGGCATCATGGGACCTGACTTCAGATCCTGGCTTTGCTGCTTTCCTACCTGTATGACCTTGGACAAGATGCTTCATGTACCTGGGCCTCAGTTACCCTTTCTGTAAGTGAACTAGATGGTCTCTGAGGCCCATTTTGATTCTAGATCTCTGGTTCTATGATGGCTATACTCCAGCATTCTGGCCTGACTGCCCTCTCTCTTCCTAGTGGTGTCCTTCCTAGCAGTTGGTGTCTGCCCATAGGGCTTTACTACGAGGGCTCTGGGGTCTCTCCAACCATGATTGAATTTTTCTTCAAAAGTTGATTTAAGACCTTACTCTGGGCATTTACTCTGGGACAGGCCCTTGTCTTAGGTTCTAGGGTTACAAAGACAGAAGCAAATCCATCCAACTTCTGTCAGGACAAAATGATCAAACAAAATGCAAGGTAATTTTGTTGAGGTGAGGGACCAGCTGTTGGAGGGCAATAGGAAAGGCCTCATACAGAAGGTGGCCCTTGATCTTCATTCGAGGACCCAAGACAGAAGAGGGAATGTTGTGTATGAGAGAAAACAGACGGCTGGACTATGGAGTGCATGGAAGAAAGTCACAAATGGCCAAGAGGGCTGGAAAGGTAAGAGGGAACGAGGTTGTGAAGAGATTGCATTGATTTTATGAAACTGCCCCTCATAACATTGCTTCACCTGATATTGCTTTGACCCACCTTTTGCCATGCCTATAGAGGCAAGGCCAGTGAACCCAGGAATTCTAGGTAGTCTGCCTGACCAGGAGGCAGGTACCTGGGGTCCCTCAAATCTTCCATGGCCAATGTTCTGTCAGCATGGCAGAAGGTGGATTCGCTTGCGGTCTCCTGGAACCAACTACCTACCATAGCTGAGGAATGCCTGTGGCCATTTCATTGATCACGTGGGCTCTAGAATCAGGAATACACAGGGAACCTGCCAAGTTTGGGGCTGCCCCATATGAGATGTGTTGGCACACTGCATCAACTGGTGGCTGTTACTGTGATAGGGTTACAGCATCATAAAAACCATCCTGGTTTAGGAAGTTGAAAGTGAGATGCTCTATCCCACCATTTGGACCACAAAAAGCTCAGCCACGGGGCTCTTAAATACCACCCACAATCACAGCTCTTTTGAGCAAACTCTGTGGAGGGCTAAATCCTTAAAGGCTTAATTTATTATTGTCGAGATTGAGATAGGAACAGATGCCCCCCTAATATGAACCTCCACATCTAATAAGGCATCCCTATCACTGTGTGCTCAGAATATTGCAGGGAGACGTCTGAAATTTATTTTGTGAATAAAGCAATAACCCACTAAGCAAAGCTAATATGTTTCGGCACAAACAGAGAGACACCATCATCCCGTATTTATGCAGCCAGCCCATTCTCTGTGGTGCTTCGACTTTCACCATTAAAGTTGTTTGAATTCTTCAGAGACCCGTTTGTATTAAGTCACTTAGAAATATCACCGACTTAAAACAATCTGAATTATTGGATTTTTTTTTCCTTGCTTCTCTATTGTGAGCATGTTTGCCAGGGCAATTTCTATTAGGGCCAAAGGTGCAGTGTTATTAGTTCAGAATCCAAGGAAGTTCCCAAATCTTTGTTTGGAGGTAGAATTGTCTCCAGCAGTTGAAACAAAGAGAAACGTTATTGTTGAATATTTTTAAGACAACACCCAAACAAAACATTGATTTGCTTGAAAATATAGTTACTAGGGGAAGAGGGGGAGGAAGGCTGGTCTGCATGTGAATTTTTTCATGTCCTTTTAACAGACTCACAAAGGGAAGGTCAAAGATGCAGGCTTATAATGGTGCTTAAGAGAAAATGGCTGCAATTGAAAAGTTTCAGGTTGCTGTTTATGGATTTTTTCCAAATTCATTTTACAGAATGAGGGGGCCGTCATTTACCCCACTGAAGTCTTTAAGGGTGAAGATAAAATACAATTCACGTCAGGTTTAACCTGCAATCTTCCCCTCCACCATCACCCAGGTTCATTCCGAATGGCTTTTTAATTCATTCCTTGCCTGGGTATCCCGGGTGTACGGCTTGCCTTTTGGGACTCCAACATATTCCGACTGTTGCATTAATATGTTTATCCAAGCTCCGGGAAAATGTATGGGGGAAAGGTAACAAAAATAACTGTATCCTCGGTGAGAGCACAGTGCTCACTTAAACAGCCCGAGTGATTGCGAGCTCTCCAGATCCCACCTTCTTCAGACAAACATCAGAGGCTTATGAAACAATTATTTACATTACATTAAAAACTTTAATTGCCTCAAAGCACGTGCTCCCAGGCGCAAATATTGGAAAATCATCAAAAATAGCCGTCATGATTTGCTCTTTTTTCCAACTCTTCTAAACTTTATCTTTTTTATAACCTTCTGTATTGATCTATTGTCCCAGAACAAGAATGATGTAAGAAGCCCTGGCTTGGTCATAAAAGAGAATATCATTTCCATTTGCTGTCCATAAAAACAATTTTTGAAAAATAGAAAAAGGGAACAGTGATTCTTTCTTTCTTTTTTTGGTGGTGGTGGTGGTGGGGGGTGGTGGGCACAGGAGATTGTGAAATAGAGAATGCTGTTGGAAAGTAGAGAGTGGGGTAGTCTGGGGCGCCCCAGGGCCAGGCCGATCCCTCGCTGGGATCCTCCCTGGTCTAAGGGATGCTGGCTGGCGGTGTGCATGGATTCCTGACTCGGGCTGACAAGCCAGGGCACACGTGTTCCTAGAGCAGACGCCAGAAAGGGGCGGGCTGTGGGGAGCTGGGGGGGGGGGGGCGGCGGAGATGAAAAAGCCAAGAAGAAACACTGCGCTCCCTGTGGTCCAGTCCCCGCGTGACACTTCCACGCTCGCCAGGCTGCCCACGGGGCGTGCGGGGTGGGGGTGGGAATTGTCAGAGCCCCACAGGCTCCCCACCTTCGGAGCTGCCTCCAG